>NC_073395.1:40045096-40190096 GCF_028641065.1 Leucoraja erinaceus
ACTCCTCTTGTTATGAAGGCCAACATGCCATTAGATGTCACCTTGACATATCTATGTTTGTGGATGACACAAAGCTGGTTTGCAGTGTGAACTGTGATGAGGATGCAGGATGACTTTGACAGGTTGGGTGAGTGGGCAGTTGCATAGCAGATGCAGTATAATGTGGTTAAATGTGAGGTTATCAACATTGGTGGCAAGAACAGGAAGGCAGAATATTAAAGAGTCATAGATTGGTACAGCATGGAACCAGGCCCTTCGACCCAACTTGCCCACACCTGCCAACATGTCCCCGCTACACTAGTCCCACCTGCCTGCGCTTTATTCATATCCCTCCAAACATGTCCTATCCATGTACCTGTCTAACTGTTTCTTAAGTGATGGGATAGTCCCAGCCTCAACTACCTCCTCTGGCAGCTTGTTCCATACACCCACCACCCTCTCAGTGATAAGGTTACCCCTCGGATTCCTATTAAATCTTTTCCTCTTCACCTTGAACCTATGTCCTCTGGTCCTTGATTCCCCTACTGTGCATCTACCCGATCTATTCCTCTCGTGATTTTGTACACCTCCATAAAATCTCCCTTCATCCTCCTACGCTCCAAGGAATAGAGATCCAGCCTGCCCCAACCTCTCCCTGAAGCTCAGGCCCCTCGAGTCCTGGCAACATCCTCGTAAATATTCTCAGCGCCCTTTCCAGCTTGACGACATCTTTCCAATAACACGATGCCCAGAACTGAACACAATACTAAATGCGGCCTCATCAAAATCTTGTACATCTGCAACGTGGCCTACCAACTTCTATACTCAATACTCTGACTGCTGAAGGCCAAAGTGCCAAAAGCTTTTTTGACCTATCTGAATGGTGTCGGGAAAGAACTGTAGATGCTGGTTTAAATCGAAGGTAGACACAAAATACTGGAGTAACAGATGGTGCAGGCAGCATCTCTGGAGAGAAGGAATGGGTGACGTTTCGGGTCGAGACCCTTTTTCAGACTGCTGAATGGTGTCAGATTAGAAGAAAGAGGTGCAACGAGGCCTGTGTGTGCTTGTATACCAGTCACTGAAAGTAAGCATGCAGGTACGGCAGGCAGTGAATAAAGCCAAATGTTGGGCTTAATTGCGTGAGGATTTAAGTTTAGGAGCAAGGAGGTCCTACTGCAGTTGTACAGGGCCCTGGTGAGACTGCACCTGGAATGGTGTGTGCCGTTTTGGTCTCCTAATTTGAGGAAGGACATTACTGCTATTGAAGGAGTGCAGCGTAGGTTCATCAGGTTAATTCTTGGGACGGCGGGACTGACATATGATGAAAGAATGGGTCGACTGGGCTTGTATTCACTGGAATTTAGGATGAGGGCATCTTAGAGAAACATCTAAAATTTTTAAGCTAGATCACAAAATGCTGGAGTAACTCACCGGGACAAGCAGCATTTCTGGAGAGAAGGAATGGGTGACGTTTCGGTTCGAGACACTTCTTCAGACTGATGTCAGGGAAATGGGTGGGACAGAGATAGAATATAGTCGGAGACAGTAAGACTGGTGGGAGAACTGGGAAGGGGGAGAGGGATGGAGAGGGAGAGAAAGCAAGGGCTATTTGAAGTCAGAGAAGTCAATGTTCATATCGCTGGAGTGTAAACTACCCAAGCGAAATATGAAGTGCTTCTCCTCCAATTTGCGCTGGGTTTCACTCTGACAATGGAGGAGGCCCAGGACAGAAAAGTCAGATTGGGAATGTGAGGGGGAGTTAAAATGCTGAGCCACCGGAAGATCAGATACGTTAAGGTGGACTGAGCAGAGGTGTTCAGCAAAATGGTCGCCGAGCCTGCACTTGGTCTCGCCAATATCCTGGAGTCGAAACCTGGAAGAGCAGATACAGTAGATGAGGTTGGTGGAGATGCAAGTGAACCACTCTCTGCCTCCCCTGGAAAGACTGTCGTGGGTCCTTGCACAGAGTCGAGGGGGGAGGTAAAGGGACGGGTGTTGCATCGCTTGCAGTCGCAGGGGAAGGTACCTAGGGAGGAGGTCGTTTGGGTGGGAAGGGACGAGTTGACCAGGGAGTTGAGGAGGGAATGGTCTCAGTGGAATGCAGAAATTCTTAAGGGATTGAACAGGCTAGATGCAGGAAAAATGTTCCCGATGTTGTGAACCAGGGGTCACACAGAGTTTAAGAATAAGGGGTCAGCCATTTAGGACTGAGATGAGGAGAAGCTGTTTCCACCCAGAGAGTTGTGAATCTGTAGAATTATCTGCCACAGAAGGCAGCGGAGGCCGATTCACTGGATGTTTTCAAGAGAGAGTTAGATTTAGCTCTTGGGGCTAATAGAATAAGGGATTTGGGGGGAAAGCAGGAATGTGGTACTGATTCTGGATGATCAGTTCGAAGGGCCGAATGGCCTATTCTTGCACCTAGTGTATATGTATCTATTTGAGCTTCACCCTACTTGGCTCCAACCCAATAAATCCCAACTTGGACTTGAAAACCCTTCTCTCTTTTTATCAATCTCCGTTTTTCCACAGTTTTATTTTATTTTTGGGTGGAGCTTTTCTTTCCAATATCTGCCTCCCCTTACATTGAATAGGGTGCAATCGTTGGCGCTGATCGGGGAGAAATAATGGGGAGAATGTAGTTTTTTTTTAAAGACCAAAACTCAAGGCGTTGCCCACAGCGCTTGGCTTCAAGTCAACAGCGCGCAGGCGTGTTGCCAGCAAGGTGGCGGTGAGGTCGGCTCCGCATCTGCGATGATGGATGAAAGGGGGCGTGGTAAGACGGGGCCTGCACACATGTCGGGGTCTGCCAGGAAGAAAGATGGCGGCGCCCGCGTAGACTTCAGTGACGTCCCTGCCAGTACTGGCAACCTTCTTGACAACCGGGCGGCAAGATGGCGGCCGGGATGCACCTGGAACAGTGAGTCGCACAGCGCGGCGGGCACGGCGGGGACGGCGAGATGCAGCCCGAGACTGGTGCACGAGGAGAAATGCAATGCACGGGGGAAAATGCACCCTGCAGTGGGCGCGGGGAGCGAAATCAGGCCCCAAATAGGTGTACGGGCCGGAAAATGGGTGCAAAATGGATGCGGGTGGGGGGATCCACCTTGGGATAGGTGTGGAGGGGGAAATGCAGTTTACATTTGGAGTAGACAATAGACAATAGGTGCAGGACTAGGCCATTCGGGCCCTTCGAGCCAGCACCGCCATTCAATGTGATCATGGCTGATCATCCCCAATCAGTACCCCGTCCCTGCCTTCTCCCCATATCCCCTGACTCTGCTATCTTTAAGAGCCCTATCTAGCTCTCTCTTGAAAGCATCCAGAGAACCTGCGTCCACCGCTCCACAGAGGCAGAGAATTCCACAGACTCACCACTCTCTGGAATTATCGCCAGTATTCAAGTTACGATGATAGAATGGGTCGACAAGTCCATATATCTCATTTGAGGAAGGACATTCTTGCTATTGAGTGGGTGCAGCGTAGGTTCACCAGGTTAATTCCCGGGATGGGAAGATACGAAGAAAGAATGGGTCGACTGGGCTTGTATTCACTGGAATTTAGAAGGAATAGAGGGCATCTTATAGAAACATATAAAATTATTAAGGGATTGGACAGGGTAGATGAAGGAAACCTGTTTCCCATGCTGGGGGAGTCCAGAACCAGGTGCCACAGTTTAAGAATAAGGGGTAGGTCTTTTAGGACTGAGATGAGGAAAAACATTTTCACCCAGAGAGTTGCGAATCTGTGGAATTCTCTGCCTCAGAAGGCAATGGAGGCCAATTCACTGGATGTTTTCAAAAAAGATTTAGTTTTATCCTTTAGGGCTAACGGAATCAAGGGAAATGGGGAGAAAGCAGGAACGGGGTACTGATTGTGGATGATCAGCCATGATCACATTGAATGGCGGTGCAGGCTCGAAGGGCTGAATGGCCTACTGCTGCATCTATAGTCTATGTTTCTATGTAAAAGCTTTTCACTCCACATTACCACCTATATTTCTCCTGTGACTCTCAGTCTGAGGAAGCGTCTCAACCTCGAAACGTCACCCATTCCTTCTCTCCAGAGATGCTGCCCGTCCTGCTGAGTTACTGCAGGATTTTGTAGTCTGGCCTGTGCAAAGTACTTATGATACAGAGTCATTATATATCATAACAAGTAGTTTAATTTGTATACATACAGCGACCATCGAGATGAGTACTGTAGGCTCCATATCGTAAATTAAAACTAAAAACAACATTGCAGCAGGTGGTGGTGGTTTGGAATATGGATCAGGTCATCAGCAGCAAAACCAGACACGGATCAAATCAGCAATACTGTGATCTACATCCCCCTTCTTGGGCTTTTGCCCAAAGGGCAAACATAAAGCATGCAGGAGTAATATGTATATAAAGCTATAAAATGAACTATCATCTACAGTAAAACAGTGGAGGATTTACTGCAACTAATATAAGTAACGTTGGTTATTGTTAATTAACGTCCAAGATCTGCATCTAGACATAATCCCCGTATCTAGCCACAGGCTTGCTGACCCGTCCTGCACGTGTACGGTACAGGCCTTCAGCCGTGCCCCTCACAGGAGATGTCGCCACAGGCGTGGCCTCCATCGGGAGTTTCTTAGCAGGCGATGACTCAACCAGCACAGGTTTCACTATCGTTCCAGGTGCGACACAGAGGTTCACCTGTATCTCCTCCAACCTCATCTACTGCATCTGGTGCTCTAGATGTCAGCTGATCTACATCGGTGAGACTAAGCGGAGGTTGGGCGATCATTTCGCCGAACACCTCCGCTCGATCCGCAAGAACCTAACTGACCTCCCGGTGGCTCAGCACTTCAACTCCCCCTCCCATTCCCAATCCGACCTCTCTGCCCTGGGTCTCCTCCATTGCCAGAATGAGCAACACCGGAAATTGGAGGAACAGCACCTCATATTCCGCTTGGGGAGCCTGCATCCGGTGGGCATGAACATTGAATTCTCCCAATTTTGTTAGCCCTCGATGTCTCCTCCCCTTCCTTAGCCCTCGAGCTGTCTCCTCCCATCCCCCAGCCCTCGGGCTCCTCCTCCTCCTCTTCCTCCCTTTTTCCTTCCTACTCCCCGCCACCCCCTATCAGTCTGAAGAAGGGTTTTGGCCTGAAACGTTACCTATCTCCTTCGCTCCATAGATGCTGCTGCACCCGCTGAGTTTCTCCAGCATTTTTGTGTACCTTCAATTTTCCAGCATCCGCAGTTCCTTCTTGAACAGGTTTCACAGAGGATTTGTCAACAGGATTTACAGGGATCTTCATCATCAGCACCAGCCCCATTGGCAGTCCTTTTGCAGGTGCAGAAACAAAGTTTTGATCCCGGAACTGCTCACTGTCTGCTGTCAAATGTCCCTCATTCAGATAGTCGTTTCCATCCTCTGTCTATAACACATCATCTGGGTCATCTGTATAATCATATTGAACCTGCCTCAATGGCACCGGCTCATTCACTGGCAGAATATGTCATCGGTTTCATCTGTATAGACCTCCGCCTGATTGAATCAAATAAGACCTTGGTTCCGGACACACCTCCTTGACCGTGCTGGTTTTGGAGATGGACCACCTGGTCCTCCAACAATGGTTGGAGAGGACAATTAGAACAGTCGTAGTATGTCTTCTACGTCAGTTTTTTACGCTGCAGACGCTCACAGATTTTGGCTGGAGCAGCTGCTTCAAGGCAGGAAGAGTAGCCCTGGTCTGTCTGGACATAAGTCGCTGTGCCGGCGAACTGCGGGATCATGTGGAATGTTGCGGAGATTGAGAAGATCCAAAAACATGTCAGGACCCTGCTACTTTGCACTGCGGACAGCTCGCTCAGCCAGCCTGTTTGACTGGGGGTACTCCAGACTGCTGGTACTCCAGACTGCTGGTGATGTGCTTAAAATCCCATTCCTTTGCAAAGTCCTTGAAACGCTGACTTGTGAATTGGCCACCATTGTCAGACATGAAGGTTTGAGGTACCCATGGACCGAAAACTGCCTCGCAGGTTTCTTGACGACTGCCGCAGCAGAAGCTGTGGGGAGCAGATCGATCTCAAACCACCTGGAGTAAGAGTCAACCAGGACCAAGTATTGGTTGCCACACCAGTCATAAATGTCAGTAGCTACCATAGACCATGGCAAGCCGTGAACAGTGTGTGGCAAAATGGTCTCTTTCTGTTGATGTGGAGCCATGCTGTTGCACACAGTGCAGGACAGCACCCACTGGAATATATAATCTGAAATGGCAGGCCAGAAAAAACATGCTCTTTGCTCGTTGCACCGTAGCTTCAGAGCCAGGATGACCTCTGTGTACGGCATCAAAGTACTTCTGTTGGAGTGAAGCCGGGGTCACTGCCTTGTGACCCTTTTTGATAAACCCACCTTCAATGGCCAGTTCGTCTCGGACAGAAAGGTAAGGCCGAACAGCAAGCGGAAGCGAATGCTGATTGCCAAGCCATCCGTGATTGATGACTGAGGCGAGCATCTGCAGGGTGGCATCTTCTGCTGTGCGAACCACCAAAGTATCCAGATGTGAAGTATGAGTGAAATCAATTGCCATGATGTTAAACATGTCTATTTCTGATGAGTGTTGGGCGCTCAACCTCCTGGGAGCACGGGATAATGTGTCTGCCAGATACATGTGCTACCCTGCTTGTAAGTTAGAGATAACTTACTTCTGGAGCTGCAGCATCATTCTTTGCAGCCGCACCGGAGCAGCATGCATAGGCTTGTTTAAAATGGTAACCAAAGGTTGGTGGTCGGTCTCTACGGTAACAGCCTTGCCAAAAATGTAATTGTTGAATTTGACACATGCAAAGACCACTGCCAGTAATTCCTTCTCGATCTGAGCATACCTCGTCTCCGTGTCTGTCATCGTCCTGGAGGCATAAGCAACAGGCTGTTCATCCTGCAGACATGCTGCACCGAGGCCATACTGGGATGCATCACAGGTCAAAGGTTTATTGACATCATAATAAGCCAGGGTAGGTGGGCACGACATCTAACATTTTAGAGTGTCAAAAGCATGTTGCTGCTGTTCGTGCCGTGTCCAGGCAGTATCCTTGTGAGTAAGTTGCCTCAAAGGAGCCGAGATTTCGGCAAAGTCGGGAACTAATTAAAGTTAATTAACCATGCCCAGAAATCTCTGCAGGCCTGCAACATCAGTGGGTGTGGACATTTCACTAATAGCCCCAGTCTTAGAGGAATCCGCCTTGAGACCATCAACCGTGAAAATATGCCCCACATAGCTCACCTGTTTAACACGGAACTGACATTTTTGGGGATTCAGTTTAAAGTTCACTTCCCTGGCACGCTCGAGTACCTTCTTCAAGTTGACTTCATGTTGTTCCATGTCTTTGCCACTAACAATGATATCGTCCACGATGATAGCACAAGGGTATCCGTTAAATGGTTGCTCCATGGAGCGCTGAAACACCTCACTGGCTGAACTGATGCCAAACGGCATGCGCAAAAATCTGTAGCGGCAGAAAGCAGTGCTGAAGGTGGTATGCATAGATGATGCATGATCTAGGGGAATCTGCCTGAAGGAGCTCTTGGTATCTAATACAGAGAATACCGTTGGCTTACCCATGTGGGCAGCTACCTCCTCCATGGTGCGCATGGGGTGATGGGGCCTTTTGAGTGTGATGTTCAGGTCCCTCGGATTAATACATATACGAATCTCCTGTTTATTCTTCTTTGTAGCAGCCACTATTGAGGACACCCAGTCTGTGGTTTCTGACGGGCTTGATAACTCCCAATGCCACCATCCTGTCCAGTTTGGCTTTGACCTAGTCTCTCATGGCAATAGGTACACGCTGAGCAGGACGAACCACAGGACGCACCTCCGGGTCTAAGGACATAGAGTAAGTTTTTGGTAGCTTGCCAGGTTCTTTAGTGAAAAGATTGTGGTAATCCATGAGAATACTCTGTGTAGAAACCAGAACTGGTGTTAGTTGATGCACAGCCTTGCTGAAGGTAACCAGCCCCATATCTTTGCAGCAATCATCGCCTAAAAGTGGAATAACATTGCGGTCGACAACATGGATTCGCAATCTGTACGGTTGATCCCCTTGGTGGCACTGCAGCTTCACAATACCGACCGTATTAACCTCGCTTCCCCCGGATGCGAGAAGAGCAACATTGCTGGATGTTAATCGCTCTGCATTCCATAGATGATTGAACTGTTCCTGAGACAAAACATTGCATTTCGCTTCATTGTCGATTTTCAACTCAATAACTTTATTGTTTACTGTTACTGGATAAACAGGGTCTGATTAGGAACAGTCAACATGGATTTGTCTGGAAGATCATGTTTGACTAATCTTCTTGAATGTTTTGAAGTAGTTACTAGGGAAATTGTTGAGGGTAAAGTGGTGGATGTTGTCTATATGGACTTCAGTAAGGTCTTTGACAAGGTTCCACATGGAAGGTTGGTTAAGAAGGTTCAATTGTTGGGTATTAATAGTGTAGCAAGATGGATTCAACAGTGGCTGAATGGGAGATACCAGAGAGTAATGGTGGATAACTGTGTCAGGTTGGAGGCCGGTGACTAGTGGGGTGCCTCAGGGATCTGTGTTGGGTCCACTGTTGTTTGTCATATATATCAATGATCTGGGTTATGGTGTGGTAAATTGGATTAGTAAGTATGCAGATGATATTAAGATAGGTGGTGTTGTGGATCATGAAGTAGATTTTCAAAGTCTACAGAGAGATTTAGGCCATTTGGAAGAGTGGGCTGAAAGATGGCAGATGGAGTTTAATGCTGATAAGTGTGAGGTGCTACATCTTGGCAGGACAAATCAAAATAGGACGTACATGGTAAATGGTACCGAATTGCGGAATGCAGTTGAACAGAGGGATCTAGGAATAACTGTGCATAATTCCCTGAAGGTGGAATCTCATGTAGATATGGTGGTAAAGAAAGCTCTTGGTGTGCTGGCCTTTATAAATCAGAGCATTGAGTATAGAAGTTGGGATGTATTGTTAAAATTGTACAAGGCATTGGTGAGGCAAATTCTGGAGTATGGTGTACAATTTTGGGCGCCAAATTATAGGAAAGATGTCAACAAAATAGACAGAGTACAGAGGAGATTTACTAGAATGTTGCCTGGGTTTCAGCACCTAATTTACAGAGAAAGGTTGAACAAGATAGGTATTTATTCTTTGGAGCGCAGAAGGTTAAGGGGGGACTTGATAGAGGTCTTTAAAATTATGAGAGGGAGACAGAGTTGATGTGGATAAGCCTTTTCAATTGAGAGTAAACGGAGCTAGCACGCTATCAACTATACTAGAATGCTGTGCCTGAGTGAGCGTTTGGGCATTACGAATCGACAGCTCACAAGTCTCACAGACTGCGATAGCTCTATCCAGAGCTATTGCAGGATCGCGGACAAGCTTCCTTCTCAGCTTGTCATTAAAAAGACCACATACCAACCTAATAAATCTCTAATAAATTCATCTTTGATATTGCCAAATCTGCAAGTTCCTGCAGCCTTCTTGATAGCACAAACAAAAGATTTAATAGTTTTGTTCTCATTCTAGTATCTTGAGAAAATGTTCACACATTCGATGAGTGGATTAGCTTGAGGGTCACCACAACTGTCTAAACTTTCTCTTGAGACCGGGTCGTCCGGCAACTCAGCCGGGGCCACGATCGGTGCCCCACCATCGGCAGGTTGATGAGTTATTGCATCAGCATACACACACTGTTGTGCTCGTTCACAAGCTTCATCTCCTGCGAGTAGAAGGAGCAAGCTTGCACGGACCACTGCAGGCTTGTCATGAGAAGTTGCAGCAATGAACAAATCATACTGTCGCTCAAAGGTACGCCACCGCTGTCCGATTCTGCTATTGAAAACGAGTGGGTCAGGTTTTGTGAAACCTGCAGTCATGTCTGAGACTATGAAAAGTCTTGTAAATAACAGCCAAAGTCAAACCGAAATCCCACCTCTGACACCATGTACAAAGTACTTATGATACAGAGACATTATATATCATAACAAGTACTTTAATTTGCATACATACAGAGACCATCGAGATGAGCACTGTAGGCTCTGAATTGTAAGTTAAAACTAAAAACAACATGGCTGCCCGCATGCACGAGGTGGTGGTGGTCTTAAAAACCTGACATTGATTATGGATCAGGTCATAAGCAGCGAAGCCAGACAAATCAGCGATACTGTTTGACCTACATGGCCCTCCTTGAGGTTTTATCAGATTTGCAACCTCTGCAGATTCTGTGTTTGTTTCCCCTCCCCCCCACGTGGTGTGGAGCTGCGGGGGCGGGCAACCATTGCTAAAGCAGGATGGGTGGCTCCGATTGGTGGAGGCTGCTGTCTGTCCGAGGGACGGGGCTATGACTCGACCTATAGGACGCGGTCACCTGCGGCAGGGATGCAGCACTGATTGCTCGGAAGCAGGGAGGTGGTGGTACCAGGTCCTTTGTCTTCTGCTTGAGTTTGAGGCAGCAGAAGTTTTGTAACGCCCTCCAGGCCCTGCAGCCACGTCAATGTAGAATAGAATAGAATAGTTTCTTTATTGTCATTGTAACATGGGCCATGTACAACGAAATTTAAAATGTCAGCCAGTCAGTGCAGCATTCAAACATTTCTAAAGCTAACGAAACATCCACGGTAAAATAATAAAGATAAGCAAATAAATAAATATCACAGACAAAGCACGCATACACACCCAACCCTCCATCCTTCTGTCGATTTCACCGTTACCACAGTCCCTTAGTCTGTATCGCCCCTGCGTTCCTTGGCGGCTACATTTAGTGCTTTTATAGCAGTGGGGTAAAAACTGTTTTTTAGTGTATTTGTCCTTGTCCTTGTGGATCTGTACCGTCTGCCTGACGGCAACAGTTCAAACAGGGAGTGTCCGGGGTGGGAGATGTCCTTTATTATATTCTGGGGTTTTTTGGTGCAGCGGGAACTGTGTAGGTCCTCCAAGGTAAGGAGAGGGCAGCCGACAATCCTCTGGGCGTTGTCAATGGCCCTCTGGAGCGCTTTCCTCTGAGCCGCTGTGCAGCTGGTGTACCACACGCATACACAGTATGTTGGTATGCTCTCAATGGAGCACCGATAAAAGGACAGCAGCAGCCTCTGAGTGATGTTGTTCTTCCTGAGCACCCTCAGGAAGTGCAGTCTCTGCTGGACCTTTTTCAGCAGCGCAGTGGTGTTCACGCTCCACGTCAGGTCCTCCTCAATGTGGATTCCCAGGAAGCGGAAATCCGCCACCCTCTCTACACAGTCCCCTCTGATGGTCAGTGGTACCATGTCCGTTTTGTTTTTTTCCTGAAGTCTATTATTACCTCCTTCGTCTTTGAGGTGTTGAGGAGCAGGTTATTTTCTTCGCACCACACTGTCAGCTGCTCCACCTCATCCCGGTAGGCGTACTCGTCCCCCCCGGAGATGAGTCCCACCACTGTAGTGTCATCCGCAAATTTGACAATGGTGTTGCTGTGGTGGGCGGGGGTGCAGTCATGTGTGTAGATGGTGTAGAGCAGGGGGCTCAGTACGCAGCCCTGTGGAGAGCCGGTACTGAGGCTGAGGGCCGTAGATGTGTGATGGCCCACTCTGACTCTCTGGCTTCGACCCGACAGGAAGCTATTTATCCACGTACAGGTGGAGTGTGGAAGTCCCAAGTCCCCCAGTTTGTCCACCAGTTTATGGGGAAGGATAGTATTAAAAGCAGAGCTGTAGTCCACAAAGAGCATCCGCACGTAGCTCCCCCGCTGCTCCAGGTGAGACAGTGCAGCATGGAGAGCTGTGGCTACAGCGTCCTCTGTGGATCTATTCGCTCTGTACGCAAACTGGTGGGGGTCAAAGCTTCGGGGCAGAAGTGATGTGATATGACCCCGGACCAGTTTTTCAAAACACTTCATCACCACTGGTGTGAGTGCGACTGGCCGGTAGTCGTTGAGGCTGGAGATGTTGTTTTTTTTGGGCAAGGGGACTATGGTGGAGGACTTCAGACAGGGTGGGACAGTGGACTGGGCCAGAGACTGGTTAAAAATCCTTGTAAGGACTCCAGCCAGCTGGTCTGCGCAGTCCTTCAACACGCGTCCAGATACGCCGTCCGGACCAGTGGCCTTCCTTGGATTGATGGCCCGCAGAGTGCGCCTCACCTCATGCTCCTCTATCTTGAGGGGTAGGCTGCTGTGGACCATGTGCTGTGATGTGGCTGTCTCGGGTGGCTCCACTTCAAAGCGAGCAAAGAAGTGGTTCAGCTCCTCTGCCAGCGAGGCGTCACCTTCAACAGCTCCAAGGTTGGTCTTATAGTTGGTGAGATACTGGATCCCCTGCCACACCTGCCTGCTGTTATTACTGTCCAGGTGGTCCTCTATCTTCCTCCTGTAATTTGATTTGGCCTCTCTGATGCCTCTCTTCAGGTTAGCTCGGGCCGTGCTATATAAAGCCCTATCGCCAGACCTAAAAGCGGTGTTCCTCTCTTTCAACAGCCGCTGGACCTCCCGGGTCATCCAGGGCTTCTGGTGCTGTTGCCATGAGGTCTACATCTCCACCAGGGGGAGCGGAGTCGAAAATGACGCTGCTGCGCTGTTTGCTGGTCTGCTCCACACACGCAGGCTGCTGATGGACGCAGCCCCCAGCGATGCATGTTGGCGTTGAACCGGCCGACCTCTGTACAGAGCCGGTTCAGGGTGACCCACTCTTTGCGGGGCAGGTCTGAGCTGGGTGGGACTGTGGTGTTCAGTGCAACAGTGAATTGAGGAGGTCGTGAAGTCTATTCCCAGCTGGTTCTCCATTCTCCTAGTGTGTTGAAACCGGAGCCACAGAGGGCCGCTACGTGACGGGAGAAGGGGCGGCGAGATGACAGGCGTCGAGGTCCAAATTGCTGTGAGTCCGGGGTGAGGTGGCGCAAAGGATGTTTGGTGTCCGAGGGGGCCTTGCACACCAGCCTGTGGGTGAAGTACTCTCTGTGAAGCTTGGCGGGTGCGATACCTGTGAGCACCGGCAGAAGATCCGGCTGAATAGGGCGTAGGTAGCCGGTGATGATCCGCGTGGTGTCGTTGAGGATGGTGTCTAACTTGCTAGTATAAGCACTGCTGCATCATGCTGGGGCGGCATACTCAGCGGCGCTGTACATGAGTGCAGGAGCACTGGTTCGGAGAGTAAATGTCCTGGCGCCTCATGTCGATCCAGCCAAGCAACGCAGGAAGTTGTCCCGTGCCAAGTTTTTAGCCTGGAGAGCTTCAAGGAGTTGCTTGTCGGTCAGCTGCTGATCTAGTTTCACCCCAAGGTATGTGGGAAATGGGTTATATGGTAGGGGTAACCCATTGAGGGTGACGGTTAGCTGGCGTTGAGCTTCCTTGTTGTTCAGGTGAAAGGCCGTTGTGGTTTTTGCAACACTCAGTTTTAGTCTCCAGGTCTTAAGGTAGCCCGCGACAAGTTCCATATCCGCTGAGAGCACATCCTCCATATTTGACCAACTCCTGTCCGAGTGCAGTAGGGCCAGGTCATCTGCATATCCATACTGGCATGAGGTCATGTGTGATGGCAGATAAAGAGATTGAAGAGCATGGGAGCCAGAACCGAGCCTTGGGGGACTCCGTTTCTTAGGTGTCGCAGTCGGCTAGATTGTCCGTCGCTTGTCTTGAGTACAAAACAATGGTTGGCAAGGATGTTGGAAAGGAAGTGCACTAAATGACTGTCAGGAATGGTGTGGAGGAGCTTCAGGATCAGGCCCTGGTGCCACACTGTTTCATAAGCGGTGGTGAGGTCCACCACTATGAAAGCCGCCTGGTGACCCTTTTCAAAACTGTCTTCAATGTTTTGGCCAGCTTGACTATTTGATGGGTGGTGCAGCATCCACGATGAAATCCATTCTTTGTGACGTTGGCCCGGGTGTAGCGGAACCTGCGCTGCCATCAGTGGGGGGGAACCTGGTCTCCAGTCATGTGAGATCCTACTGCAGTTGTACAGGGTGCTGACAGGACGAGGACGCTTCTCTCTCTTAGCCAAGTTCCCCCCTCCCTTCCCGAGGGTTGTCCTGCGGCGAGTGAGGGAGGGAAGGAAGGAGGTCTGGATACCCTCTGGTCCTCCAACTGTAGCGCCCACCTGGTGGCGGGAGGCCGGGGTAGCTGGCAGCGTCTCTGATCCTGCGACTGCAGCGTTAACCTGGCAGCGGTAGGCCATGGTGCAGTGCCTCCCGTCCGAGTGCAGCCCCTCTGGTGGCAGGAGGCCGCAGTGCAGCGTCTCTGGTTCTCCAAGTGCAGCACCACCTGACGGTGGGATGCCGCGGTGCAGCGCCTCTAGTCCGAGTGCAGCACCTCCTGGTGGCGGGAGGCTGTGGTGCAGTGCCTCTGGTCCGAGTGCAGCACGTCCTGGCGGGAGGCCGTGGTGCAGTGCCTCTGGTCCTCCGACTGCAGCACCCACTGGCGGTGGGAGGCCGTGGTGCAGCAGCGCTTATGGTCCTCCATCTGCCACGCCCCCTAGCGGCCCGCAGTGCAGTGTCTCTAGTCAGCCGGCCACAGCGCCCCCTGGCGATGGGAGGATTGAGTTTAGTTTATTGTCACGTGTACCGAGGTACAGTGAAATGCTTTTTTGTTGCGTGCTAGCCAGTCAGCGGAAAGACAACACATGATTACAATCTGTCTGCAGTGTACGGATACGGGTTGCAGCGGCCCCTACAGCCTGTCTGTCTTTTTTTATTTTTTGTCTAGTTAAATGTAGTGTTTGGTGTTTTTTAATAGTGTTTTTAAATGTGTACATGGGGGGGGGGGGCGGGGGCGGGGGAAACTTTTAAATATCTCCTCCCTGTCCGGGAGACCTGATCTTTTCCCTGTCGGGTCTCGGTTGTCGTTGGGGCCTAGCACCGTGGAGCAGCCTCCAACCTGAACGACCCGGGGGCTCGGGAGACTGCGGAGCTGCGGACTACTCACCATCGTGGGGCTGGCCGGCCTCGGAGCGGGGGAGCGGTGGTGACTCGCTGCTGCGACTCGACTCCTGGGGCTCGGAGGCTCCAGCAACGCAGCCGCAGGTCCGGTGGACTGGGACATTGCCCGGCGCGGCTTCATGGCCTTGGGACATTGGCACGGCTTCATGGCCGTGGGACTCACCATCGCCCGTGGGGGTTCCAACCTTGTACTTTCAGACCGGGAGCAGGGCAGTAAATCGCCCCGCGCGGCCTAAAATGGCCGTGGGACTTATCATCACCCGCCTGGGGGCTTGGACATCGGGAGAGAAATTGAGAACAGGGGAGAGAAAAGACTTTGCCTTCCATCACAGTGGCTTCACTGTGATGGATGTTTGTGTGAATTTAATTGTGTGTATGTCTGTAGGACATTGTCTTTGTTTGTATGGCTGTGGAAACAACATTTCGTTTGAGTCTCACTGGGGCTCAAATGACAATAAATTTGTATTGTATTGTATTGTATTGTTAAAGGGAATAATGTTGAGTGCAAGACTTGAGTGACTCTAGCACGGAGATAAGGTTTCTCCCTGTATAAGATCATATGTGATGGGAGCCATTCTGCCCATCAAGTCTACTCTGCCATTCAATCATGGCTGTTCTATCTCTCCTAACCCCATTCTCCTGCCTTCTCCCCATAACCCCTGACACCCGTATCTCAGTACATTGAACGGTAATGAGCCAATATTAGGAGAAAGGGAGCTGCAACGAGACCTTGTACATCAGCCACTGAAAGTAAGCATGCAGGTACAACAGGCAGTGAAGAAAGCTAATGGCTTGTTGGCTTTCATTGCAAGAGGATTTGAGTTTAGGAGCAAGGAGGTCCTACTGCAGACGTGTGGGGTCCTGGTGAGTTTGCACCTGGAGTATTTTGTGCTGTTTTCGTCTCCTAATTTGAGGAAAGACATTCTTTTTATTGAATGAGTACAGCATAGGTTCACGAGGTTAATTCCCGGGATGGCGGTACTGTCACATGATTAAAGAATGGGTCGACTGGGCTTGTATTCGCTGGGATTTAGAAGGATGAGAGGGCATCTTATCAAAACATATAAAATTCTTAGAGAATTCGACAGGCTAGGTACAGGAAAAATGTTCCCGATGTTGGGGGAGTCCAGAACCAGGGGTCACAGTTTAAGAATAAGGGGTAGGCCATTTAGGACTGAGATGAGGAAAAACTTTTTTACACAGGGAGTTGTGAATCTGTGGAATTCTGTGCCACAGAAGGCAGTGGAGTGGGGGATGAGGGGGGTGCGTGGGGGGGAGGAGGAGGGCGTGGGGGGGAGGGGATGTGTGGGTGGTGAGGGGAGAGTGAGAGGGCTCTGCACCGACCTGGGGGCGTCGAGCATTCAGGCACCGCGCCAAGTCTCCCGCCCGCAAGCCGGCCTGCGCGTGACCGAAACGTCATGCATTCCTTCTCTCCACAGCCGCTGCGTGACGCGCTGAGTGACTCCAGCACTGTGTGACCTTCTTCCCGTGATACATGCCGCCCACCCCCCCCCCCCCCCCCCCTCCTCGTGACTGTGCGCAATGGCAGGAGGCAGGGCCGGCAGTCCCCCTCGGATTGGCGGGTGGCGTCAGGGCACCGGTTGTCGCACCGTCCGTGCATGCAGCTGACGTCACGGCGCAGAACGGGCGGACTTGCGGACGGACGGCTCAACGCAGTTCCCCGGATGCTTCGTGCCGCCTCCTCCACTCACCAAACCCTACTCACCCCACCCCACTAACCCCTCCCCCACTAACGCCCCCCCCCCTCACACCCCACACTCCCCCCCCAACTCACCCCCCACTCAATCCCCCTCCCCCATCCCCACCTCCCCCATATCCCTTGACCCCCCACCCTTCCTTCCCCTCCCCTCCACCACTTCCCCGCACACCCCTGACCCCAGCCACCCTCACTCACCCCTTCACCCCCCTCCTCCCCCCCTTTCCCTTCCCTCTCCGTTCAAGCACTAGTAATGTTCACGCGTTAATAATGTCCTGTTTGCCAGCTTGTTGACCCTCTGTGTTCCCCTCCTGCAGGATATAGAAGCCATTGCCGTGGATGGAGAGACGGAGATGTGAGCGGCCATTGATGGCGGCCAGAGTGCCGATGAGCTCCCCCCCATCTGCTCAGTGTGCGGGCTGAGCTTCGATGGAGGACCACATGACGGGGCCCAACAAGCAGAAGCGTTATGAGTGCGATGTATGTGGCAAGGCCTGTCTGCACCCGAGCCACCTGGAGATCCACCTGCGAGTGCACACGGGAGAACGCCCCTTCGACTGCTCGGAGTGCGGCAAGAACTTTAAGGTAGCGCAGGACCTGAAGAACCACCGGCGGGTGCACATGGGCGAGAAGCCCTATGGCTGCTCCACCTGCGGCAAGAGCTTTGCCCAGTTGTCGGGGCTGCAGAAGCACCGGCGGGTGCACAGCAGTGAGCGGCCCTTCACCTGCTCCGACTGCAGCAAATGCTTCAAGTCGTCCAACGACCTGAAGCTGCACAGGCACGAGCACACTGGGGAATGGCCCTACATCTGCAGCGACTGTGGCATGGGCTTCAACCGCTCCTACAACCTGCAGGTGCACCAACGCACCCACACCGGCAAGCGCCCCTACACCTGTGCCCAGTGCGGCAAGGGCTTTACCTGCTCCACCAAGTTGCTGTTCCACCAGCAGGTGCACACCGGCGACTGTTCCTTCGGCTGCTCCAACTGCGGCAAGGACTTCAAGAGGGCGCAGGACCTGAAGATCCACCGGCGAGTGCACACGGGCGAGATGCCCTTCGGCTGCTCCACCTGCGGCAAGAGCTTTGCCGAGTTGTCAGGGCTATGGCAGCTCCGGCAGGTGCACAACAGTGAGCGGCCCTTCACCTGCTCCGACTGCGGAAAAAGCTTCAAGTCGTTGCCGGACCTGAAGGTGCACAGGCGCCTGCACACCGGGGAGCGGCCCTACACCTGCAACGACTGCGGCAAGGGCTTCACCCGCTCCGACAACCTGCTGGAGCACCAGCGCACCCACACCGGCGAACGCCCCTTCACCTGCGCCCAGTGCGGCAAGGGCTTTACCCGCTCCGTCAACCTGCTGTCCCACCAGCGGGTGCACGCCCGAAAGAGTTAATCGCTATTAACTAGGGTACCTAGGATACTTGATCATTTCTGTATTCTTGCTTAAAGCTTATGAACCTTTAAAACTACTGATAGAGGAAATATACTGCTGACTCGCGTAGATGAAAACTGAAATACTGCTGGTGCCTCGTTTGGGGTTAACTGATAATTGAAGTACTGCAGACTCATGTAGATGTGAACAAAACTTGCAATCCTTGGAATGACCACTGAACAGAATATGCCTGGGATAACCTGACTGCAGACGGCAATTGACTGAACTGACGTACATAGATCACCGCTCCTCCGAAGATAAGATAACAGTCACTGAAACAGACATCAGCAATTGTTTCATGGAAATGCTCCTCGGCTGTCGTTTTTGGAAGAATGACTAAGGCATTTACTTGACTTTAAGAGTATATAAGAAATAGTAAAATACTGTATCTTTGAGTGGCTGCTCGGGGAGCGCTGAGTATATTGTATACTCTCTGTACTAGTCGCCGCCGCTCCCGTCATGATGAATTGTGTAAAGCTTGCTATGGTTTACGTTTAACCCTTTGTGTTGTTGTCTGTATTAAGCAGTGAACTTTATCACGACCGTCCCTTCCCCAGCCCGGAGTGTGGAGAGCAATTTGCCATGGCCTCCCATGCCCTATCTCACCAGTGCGTGTACTGCGGTGAGGCATTTGACAGCTCGTGGGGGTTGCGGCAGCACTGGTGTGCCCACGCCGGTGAGCGGCTGCTCCCACTGCAGCAAAAGCGCTCGGGGGCTGTGGGAGCACCAGCGGATACACACCAGAGAGAGACCCTTTGAGTGCGTTGTGTGTGTCAAGGGTTTCACCCGCAAGTCCAGCCTTGACCACCTGCTGGAGCACCAGCAAATCCACACTGGCCAACGCCCCTTCACCTGCCCACTCTGTTGAAAGGCATTTACCCGCTCCTCCAGCTTGCGTGGATAAATGCTGTTTAGGTAGACAGAAAATGCTGGAAGGATTGGGTAACGTTTCGGGTCAAGACCCTCTTCAGTCGCAACCCGAAACATCACCCATTCCTTCTCTCCAGCGATGCTGCCTGTCCCGCTAAGTTACTCCAGCAATTTGTGTCCTTTTTTGTAAACCAGCATCTGCAGTTCCTTGGTTTTAAACTATTCTGGTTAACCATATCTGCACCTTCCTCAAAACCTCCACATCAGTCCTGTAATGGAGTGACCAAAACTGTATGCAATACTCCAAATGCTACCTGACCGATGTCCCTTAAAGCTGCACATATATATTCCTCTCTCCTAATCTCACACTTTTATATCCTTATTTTCTCTCGCCTCTGTCACTTACTCCACGCATCTGCAGATCGCCCCCTCATCTGTTAACATCGTGTCAGTCTGAAGAAGTGTCCCGACCCGAAATGTCACCTATCCATGTTCTCCACAGATGCTGCCTGACCTGCCGAGTTACTCCAGCACTCTGTGAAACGTCACCTATCCATGTTCTCCACAGATGCTGCCTGACCCGCTGAGTTACTCCAGCACTTCGTGTTAGAGTCATAGAGTGATACAGTGTGGAAACAGGCCCTTCGGCCCAACTTGCCCACACCGACCAACATGTCCCAGCTACACTCGTCCCACCTGCCTGTGTTTGGTTCATATCCCTCCAATCTTGTCCTATCCATGTACCTGCCTAGCTGTTTCTTAAACGTTGGGAAAATCCTCCAATGCCGGCACATCCTTCCTTAGATATGGGGTCCAAAACTACTCACAATACTCTAAATGTGCTCTGAGCAGCGCCTTATTAAGCCTCAGCAATACATCACCGATATTATATTCTGGTCCTCACAAAACAAACGCTAGCATTGCATTTGTATTCCTTACTACCGATTCGACTTGCAAATTAACCTTTTGGGAATCCTGCACCAGTACTCCCAAGTCCCTTTGCACCTCAGATTTCTGGATTCTCTCCCCATTTTAGAAAATGGGGATTCTCTCCCCATCACACCTTTATTCCTACTACCAAAATGCATGACTCCACACTTTGCTACACTGTATTCGATCTGCCACTTATCTGCCCACTCTCACAATCTGTCCAAGTCCTTCTGCAGAGTCCTTACATTCTCCACACTACCTGCTCTTCCACCTATATTCGTATCATCTGCAAACTTGGCCACAATTCCCTCATCCAAATCATTGATATACAACATGGTTAGTCGCGGCCCCAACAGTGACCCCTGCAGAACTCCACTGGTCACAGGCAGCCAACCCGAAAAAAGTCACTTTGCCTTCTGCCATCCAGCCAAACTGCTATCCATGCTAGTATCTTCCCTCTGATACCATGGGCTCTCATCTTTAACAGCCTGATGTGCATCATCTTATTCTAAAGGCCTTCTGAATATACAGGTAAACCCTATCCACTAACTCTCCTTCTCCCTAGTATTAGCTACTCCACTAACTACCACCCCTGACTCTCTTGAATTTCAGGCACATTGCTGGTGTCTTCCACTGTGAAGACTGTTGCAAAAAATGTATTCAATTCATCCGCCATTTGTTTATTCCTCATTATCACTTCTCCAGCATTATTTCCCAGCGGTCCAAAGTCCACTCTTCCCTCTTTCTTACTCTTATGATATCTCATCATTATTATTCCTTGAAAGTGGCGTCACGGATAAATACGGTGGTCAAGAAGGCTTTCAGTCTCGGTCATCAGTCAGAGTATTGAGCATTGAAGTTGGAAGATCATGTTACAGTTGCTCAAGGCATTGGTGAGGCCACATTTGGAGTATTGTGTCACCATGTTATAGTAAAGTTTACTAGTACAGTAAACCATGTTAATCTGACACGGGTGCAGAGAAGATTTTCAATCAATCAATCAATCAATCAACCTTTATTGTCATCTTGCAAGCAACAGTTGTACAGTGCAAAATGAAAAGACGTTTCCCAGGGAATAGCGGAGCATCGCACATGAAATTTAAAACATTTCACACATAATAACACTAAAAACAATCCAGTCCCTGGTGTAACAGTATAAATAGTTAAAAGCAGGTAAAACACAACGTTAAAATACAATAAACCAATCATAAAAATGTCCGGGGCAGCTGATTTGAGTGGCCAGTGCCAGTTATTAAAGTGGCCAGTGTCAGTTATTAAAGTGTCTGTGCCAGCCGCAGAATCAAGTGACTGTGAGTACAGAGTGCCTGTTTAGCAGCCTCACAGCCTGTGGTAGGAAGCTGTTTAGCAATCTTGTAGTCCGGGCTTTGATGCTTCGATATCTCTTGCCTGATGGCAGGAGATCCAGGTGTATGTGGAGGGGGTACAGCTTGTCCTTAGCAATTCTCTGAGCTTTTTTTAGACAGCGGCTCTGGAACAGTTCTTGTACCGAGGGTATGGAGACGCCAATGATCCTCTCTGCTCCTCTCACTACCCTCTGCAGAGCCTTCCTGGCCGAGCAGTTGCAGGTGGAGTACCACGTATTTATGCAGTACATGAGTACAGACTCCACCGTGCCCCTGTAGAAAGTCCTGAGGAAGTTGGTGGGGAGTGAGGCCTGTTTTAGTTTCCTCAGGAAGTGCAGTCGCTGATGGGCCCGTTTGACGGTCCCAGTGGTGTTCCTGGACCAGGTGAGGCTGTCTGTAATTTGCACACCGAGGAATTTTATGCTCTCCACTCTCTCCACTGTAGTGCCACTGATGTATGGGGTGTATGCTTTGGCTGCGCCCTCCTGAAGTCGACAACCATTTCCTTTGTTTTATCGACATTTTACAAGGATTTACAAGGATTTTGCCTGGGCCTGAGCTATAAGGAGAGGTTGTGCCAGCTGGAACTTTGTTCCTTAGAGCACAGAAGCTTGAGGGGTGTATAAGATCATGAGAGGAACAGTCATTGTTTCAATGTACAGACTTTTTTTTGCCCAAAGTAAGGGAATTAAGAACCAGAGGACATAGATTTAAGGCGAAGGGGAAAAGATTTAACAGGAATCTGAGGAGCACCTTTTTTTATACAAAGGGTAGAAGATATATGGAATGAGCTGCCGGAGGAGGTAGTTGAAGCAGGGGCTACCACAATGTTTAAAAAAACATTTGAACAGGTAAATGGATAGGAACGATTTAGAGAGATATGAGCTAAACACAGGCAGGTGGGACTAGTGTGGATGGGACATGTTGGTCGGCGTGGGCAAGATGGGCCGAAGGGCCCATTTCCACGCTGTATGACTCTATGACTAATGTATAGGACCATCAACATATCAGAATGTGAACACAATAGACATGTTTATTATTGGTTGAGCAGTTCTTCCATAATCTTCCTTCTTGTCAGCTGGAATGTCTTAACATTGGTTCCCTTCATTGGCTTGACATTGAATCACCATCTTGACATGAGGCTTCAATTTCACTTTTAGCATTTCTGCTCAATTCAAAAAACATTGTAGGATTGATAGTGAGACAAAAGTGAGACGAGAGTGAAACTCAAATAAAGGGACTTTTCAGATGTGGTGTTTTGACTCAGAAGCTGCTGGATGAAGGGACAAGGATGAATAATAACATTGATCAGTAGGGTGCGTTAAAGACATCGTGGACAAAACTCAGAACCCACCATCTCACCCTTGTAATCATGCATTACCTTTTTATAAAAATCTAACCTCTTATCTAGTGCCACATGAATGTATATCCAATGACATTCCTGTCAAATGACTATTAGTTTCATTTCAATAATTTCACATGGGAATTTGTTTTAAATCTTCCTGAAATATCAAGCACATTATACCACACAAGTTATTGTATTTACTTTATTTGTAACACATTAAAACATCATTATGTTTTCAATGAATATGAAAGGTGTTGTTAACATCTCACTTGAGATCCTTTTCTAAACATAAAACAAGCTTGCAATGTTCTCTGGATAATTAAACAACATTCATACTGCCAACAAAAAACAGTCTCCGAGGAACCTTTTACTCTTTTGAAATACCTACTGATTATCCATTTAATTTTTTTTGACTATTATTAAGATCTGAAGACTGGCACTCTTCCCACTTCATTAAAACTGGCATGGGTCATTATCCTTCATAAGGAATGCAAGGATGCAGTGTTGCACAGCAACATTCACCCTACTATTACTCAGTTAAAGGCGTCTAAATGGGTAAAATGACTTACAAAATCTCTCTGTGTGCAAATGACTCCTTGCATCTTTTGGCTAACTATCACACTTCGTCACAAATTTCACTAATGAGCATCAAGTAATTAAGTGTTCTCTCTCGTAACAAGGACAATGAAGCTAAAGCTGAGGCATGTTAGATTTGGGCTGTATGCAAGTTTAAAAGAAAAGTGCAAGTTTACTGAAGGACGGAGAAATGTATCAATTATAAAACTTATTAAATTATAAAACTGGCAGTCAAAGGAACAGCACATTTCAGAAGGTTGTCTTCCAACACCACAAATATCACTTTGAAAAGAGCAAAAAATATCCCAAGGTAATTCACAGGTGCATAATCAGACAATAAGTGACACGACTAAAAAATATTATTAGAATGAATGATGAGGAGGGCAGGGAAAAGATAAATAAAGAAGGGAAACAGGTAAATGGTTTACAGAGGGAATTTTACTTCGGAGTCACGTGAGTGACTACATGAAGAAGACTCCGTCCAGCCGCACGCGCGCCATTACGTCAGGCGCATGGCGCAGCGACCGGTTTGGAGTAGCAGCGCTCCTCCAGCGGTTGTTTTCTGGTGGAGAGGTTTGTTTTTCAGGTCGAATTCAACATGCAGAAAGCTTCAAAGGTGAAGGCAAAGCGACCCACTGGTGAAACCTTGGAAGACCGCGGGAGTGCGGGTAGCGGGTGCCCACCTATTTCACCTGTACCGTCGTTAGCAGGAGGGCTAGCGACTGCAGACACGTTGCCTTTGAGCATCATCACTTCTAAGTCTGCTAGGCCCATAGACTCGAAATCGAGCCAGGAGGATTCTCCTCCGCAAAGGGAGACCGTTTTTACATGGTTATCCCAAATAGAGCTCCTGATGGAGAGGATGCTCGAAAAGGATACACTCCATGAGGAGGAGTGGTGTCCATGCTGGGCTGTTGGAGAGTCTGTGCCCGCAGCGCCTGGAATAGGGCTGCTTAATCGCTCCCTCATGGAGGAGGAGAGTTTGACGGGTCAGGGATACACTGATGCCGAGTCAGTGGGTGAGCAGAGCCCAAGGGGTGAAGGGCATGAGATTGGAATACCAAATCTGGCAGTAAAATTTGCTATCCCCAGAGAGGCAGGGGAGCCATTGGGTGAGGAGTTAGCCACAAGGATTAACTATTTACTCTCCCATCAGCTCCAAGAGCTGACAATGGATGATACCGCTAAGAGATATGAAACCCTGGTTAATTGTGGCTTACTGAAAGTACCGGTGGTTAACCATGTCATATGGGGCCAAATGGGAATTGGTGTTCGGGCACAAGAGGTAAAACTCCAGTGGGTGCTGAAGTTGCTTGCTGCAGGCATTATTGCGTTCGCCAGAACGGTGGACGATGGGCCCCTGTCTGAAGCACAACAGGATGCCTTAGGCCTTCTGTGCAGTGCACATTTTGAAGTGAACTGTCTGAGGAAAAGTGCCATTCACCCTAAATTTGCAGCGCTGTGCAAGCCCAGCAATGTTCAACTGCCAAATCTGCTGTTTGGGGAGGACCTCGCAAAGCGAGTAAAGGAGCTGGATGATGAGGCTAAAACAGTGGGGTTAATCAAAGCGCCGATGGGCGGCAAAATGGTTCGGAGGCAGTTCCCCTACCGACGGGGTGCAATGACCGGGGCTGGGGAAGGAACAAGCCGTTTATTCCCGAATATGCGCAGCTGGCGCTCTGCTCCAGGCACACGGGCAAACATGAACTTTCCCACGAGGAGCTGGGGGCAACAAGTTCCACCGGTAACCATGCAGGTAGGTGGTTCTGCTCCTGATAGAAACACATTAAGTGGGAAACATTTGCAAGTTGGGGGTAGGTTACACTTGTTTCTAAAAGAATGGCAGGAGATAACAGATCCGTTTGTGCTGTGCAGTATAGAAGGGTTTCAAATTGAATTCTATCCTAATTTGTGTCCACCCACTCAGCATGATCCAAGGCGGACACTCAGTTTCTCACACGAAGAGAATATGGAGGTACAGGCAGGTAAAGGGGTGATTGAAAAGTCGGTTTGTCAATTCCACCAATTCGTGTCAAATATATTTCCTAGGTCTAAAAAGGATGGAGGATGTAGAATCATCCTGGACCTGACGAGCCTTAATCCTTTTGTACAATATAGACATTTCAAAATGGAAACTTTTACTACTGCTAAACAGCTGATTTCCAAAGGGTGTTATATGGCAAGCATAGATCTTAAAGATGCATATTACTCAGTGTCTGTTCATTGCGATGATAGGAGATATTTGATGTTTAGCTGGATGAGTCAATAATGGCAATTCAAAGCACTGCCTTTGGTTTAACCTCAGCTCCTAGATTGTTTACCAAATTGTTAAAACCAGTTCTGGGGCTATTTCGAGCTCAGGGTCATATTGTAATGGCCTGTTTGGATGATATTTTAATTGTAGGAATGACTTGGGATGCAGCTGAATCATCTATTTCAGTTGATAAGCTCACTTTTGAGAAATTGGGGTTCATCATTCATCCAGATAAATCCAAGATAGCACCAGTCAAAGTTATTGATTACTTGGGCTTCACTATTAACTCAGATCACATGTTGGTGACTCTTCCCAGGGATAAAAGGCTGCAGTTAAATGAAGGTGGTATCAAGCTCACTGAAGAACAATGACCTTCAATTAGACAGGTGGCCAGCTTGATTGGCAAATTGGTGGCTTCTTTTCCAGCTGTGCAGTTTGGACCTCTGCATCACCAACAATTACAATGAGCAAAAGCACAGGCACTGATAACACATTCAGGTCATTATGACAGGCCCATGGAATTACCAACTGAAGCCATTGCTGAAATACAATGGTGGATCATGAATGTCTCAAGTAGTTGCAGGAAAAAATTGGTTGACCCACCTTCCATAGTCTTACAGACTGATGTTAGTGCTCTAGGTTGGGGTGCTACTGATACTTTTTCCAGCTGTAGAGGCAGATGGAATAGGCATGAGGCATCTCTTCTGTAATTACGAGGGATCAATTATTTAGAGCTTTTGGGAACGTTTTATGAGCTTAAAGCTTATTGCTCTACCAATAGTCATTTGCATGTGCAGGTTCAAATTGACAACACTACAGCAGTGGTGTATGTTAATCATATGGGTGGAGTCAAGTCGGAATCTTGTGATAGATTGGCTAATCAGATTTGGAGATGGTGTATTACCAGAGACATTTGGCTTTCAGCAATCTACTTACCAGATAGAATCAACATAGTGGCAGACACAAGGTCATGCCAATTCAATGACAATACAGAATGGATGTTGAGTCATGACATATTTAAAGATGTTGTTGCTTGGTTTGGGATGCCAGGTATCGATTTGTTTGCATCCAGACTAAACCACCAGTTGCCTAGATATGTTTCATGGAACCAGATCCTGGGGCAGCAGCGGTCGATGCATTCTTGCTGCATTGGAGTTGAATGTTTTTATGTCCATTTGCTCCATTCTGCCTCATCAGTCAATGTCTGCAAAAAACAAGCATGACTCCGCTTCAGGAGTATTGGTGGTGATGAATAGAAATTCTGAATCAATGTTATAAGATTGTTCTGAAAGACAAAATGGTTGGCCAGGTAGACTGAAACAAAGGACATAAGATGGCTGCTGACCAGACTTGCTGGAACCGGCTGTTAGACTAGATACACAATGTCTTGCAGTTACTGTGTAGCCATGAATAAAGGATCACAGGCCCAGTCTGACAAGATTAAGGAATACACAACCTCCCCCCCTAGCCAGGAAGACTGAGGAATGTACTGGTCTGAGATTATGTGTGGTTCCTCTTTCATCCCCTTATATGTACGTACTTGGTTTCCTGTATTCTTCGTACATGTTGGTTCTTTGATCGGGGGGGGAATGTGGGAGGTTCTAAACGGTGGCATTAACATATAAAGAGCCTTGCAATTAAGAGCAGGCAGCTTGACTCTTTGCCAGGTTGTAACCTGTGTGGAGATTCCTGCTCAATAAAACGTACGTTTAAAGCAACCCTGGTGCCTGGTCGATTATTGTCGAAACAACCGATGTGAGAGAGAAACATGAATCAACATTTGGTGTCAGAAGTGGGATGTCAACCAGCGACTGATCGAGCCGGCGAGTGAATCCACTGGGCGACGGGATCTATGTGAAGGGTGCGCAGCCAAGTGAGTAGATTTAGTTAAATCTCCTCTTGGTCCTTCCTCGTATCCCGGCGTAGCAGGGTAATTCGCTGACTTGCGTCAGTTGGTGGGACGACATCCGAACATTCCGGTTGTGGGCACGGGGATAGGGCCGTCTCGAGGATTATCCTAGTCTGATCGAGCGGATAAAACACCCCGTAGAGGGGGACCGTAGACGGTATATAAGAGGAGTGCACTGTGTATAGGAAGTTAACTAGTATTGAGACGTTAACCAAGACCAAGGTACCCCCATATCTCACAGAAAGTCCGCTTTAAAGTGGCCGAGTGAGATACGGCGGAACCAAGGACTCGCGGTTAACCCTGAAATTTTGTTGTGATAAGGGCCGTCTCGAGGATTATCCTAGTCTGATCGAGCGGATAAAACACCCCGTAGAGGGGGACCGTAGACGGTATATAAGAGGAGTGCACTGTGTATAGGAAGTTAACTAGTATTGAGACGTTAACTGAGACCAAGGTACCCCCATATCTCACAGAAAGTCCACTTTAAAGTGGCCGAGTGAGATACGGAGGAACCAAGGGCTCTAGGTTAACCCTGAAAGAGTTAACAAGTATTGAGTGTTAACCGAGACCAAGGTACCCCCGTATCTCACAGAAAGTCCGCTTTAAAGTGGCCGAGTGAGATACGACGGAACCAAGGACTCACGGTTAACCCTGAAATTTTGTTGTGATATTTGTGTAATAAAGTTAACTAGTATTGAGACGTTAACTGAGACCAAGGTACCCCCATATCTCACAGAAAGTCCACTTTAAAGTGGCCGAGTGAGATACGGAGGAACCAAGGGCTCTAGGTTAACCCTGAAAGAGTTAGCAAGTATTGAGTGTTAGCCGAGACCAAAGTACCTCCGTATCTCACAGAAAGTCCGCCTTAGACTGGTTGTTAAGAGAGGAAATCCTCCACGCGAAGGTCAGGAATTGAAGTGACCGAGTGAGATACGGTGGAACCAAGGACTCGCGGTTAACCCTGAAATATTGTGTGTAATAGTATAAGTTTAAAAATGGGTAATGGTATGGACACCAGTTGTCACCCAGACCGGCCATTACATCAGCTATGTTTCTTGCATCCAGAAATGGAGGAGACCTTTAGGCGTATGTCGGGAGGACTCATTCATAAACTGGGGAAGGATGAATGGCCTGAAGGGGGTTCCAAGGATATGAGTGTGTTATCCAGAGCCCAAAGTGTAATATGGAGAACGGATTAAAAAAAAATATATAAAAAGGCCATTCAGTTGTGGATCGATCATTGTAACAAAGAAAAGGCACGGTCTTTAACGGCCAGTTGGCAGAGTAATGCCTTGAAACTAGGAATACCCCTGACCGAGAGGGGTCAGGAGAAGTCAGTGACAGTATTAAAACAGGAATGTAGGCATGCTAAGGAAAGTAAGGATCGTCAGGAGAGAGAGAGACAAAATATGGCCAAGGTAGATAAAGACTTACGTAAGTCGGTGGCTGGCATAGATTTGGGAGGTGATGACGAGGAGGAGGTAGAGGACTATCCTTGGGGAGTCCGTGGAGCACCCCCGTTGAACCAGCCTGCCCCCGTTGACAGTCCTGTGTCCGCTGCTCCATATCCTGCTACCCGATCCAAGATTAAAACTCGCTCTTCCCAGATACCAGTTTCCAAATCTCCCGTACCCTCGCTGAACCCCAGAAGACGGTCCCATTCAGGGGAGACCACCAGGACGACAGTTGTCCCTAGTGTCCCTAGTGCCCCCCCCGCAGGCCGACCCCCTCCATACTCACCTGGTGCCCCACAATCCACTGACTCCGTGGGAGGCAGAACTAAACTGAACCCCCGGAACAAAAACAAAAAGAATATGGCACAGCGGCGAACACAATCCCCCTCCAGCTCCACCTTTTCAACCTCCGACGATAATAACGAATGGGGAGAGTGAAGGGGACACGGCATCTGAAGACAGAGACGAGAGAAGGGAGGAAGAGGCTAGAAGGGCTAGGAAGAAGAAGCACTACCCACGCGCAAGACAAATGCCAATGAGAACAGTCCCGAATCCCGCAGCTGCCGGAGTGGCCGTTGTAGCAGGAGGGCCCCCTGCGACCATCCAGGTGTATGCTCCGTGGAAACCAAACGATATGTTGATAATCCTGAATGGGGCACCAGACAAAGTCAAGTGCCCAGGACGATTTGTCGAGTTCATCGGCAACATGTTGGACGCCTACCAAGCCGTCTCTTTAGACGCCTGTAGTCTGGTCAGACAATCCCTTAATCGAATGCAGTGGGGCAAGTTCCTCGCCCAGCTGGGGTACAATAACCACGCTGCTATGGAAGCCGTGCACCCGGGAGTTGCCGGAGATGAACAGCGGAAGACCCTACTCCTGGCGGCCCTCGAAGCGACCCTGAGAAAACCTATTGACTTGCCCAAGGTACTGGATCAGAAACCCAAGCGAAATGAGGACCCCGAGGACTTCTTGGAAAGATTTAAAGATGTGTATGGCTCGCATGCTGGGGACCAGAACTTTAACACCGGTCAGCAATCTCCCCAGTTCTGTGCTACACTAATGCTCTGCTTGCCCGACGGCGTCGGTACCAGCGTTAAGACTAATAATCTAAATTGGACCGGCATGACCACCCCTGATATGTGCCGCGCCGTATGTGCATTATGGAAGAGAGGAAAAGCTGGGGATCCACCAGCAAAGGTAAAGACGGAATATGTTATCACCCGAGAGCAGCCGCCAAAACCCAAAGGACCTCCGCACGCGGAGACTCGAGGATACCAGAAGGAGCACCAGTCCTGCGTTCCGGTATGGATGGATAGCCAGCACAATACGTACCCTTTCCTTTGGGGACATCCGTACGGACCTAATGCCTCCCCGTACGGGCCACCATATGCACCCCGCGGAGGGAACAACCAGCGGCCATCTGGAGGGATAGGATGGGGACCAAGAAAACCCCTGATTTGTTGGGAATGTGGAGGCAAAGGTCACGTACGCCGAGATTGTCCAAGCGATAATCAGCAAGGAGAAAGACGAGGAAGTGAGAGAGGACACCCAAACCAGGGACAATACGGACAACCTGAACAGCAAGGCCAACAAGGACCCCGAGGAGGGTACCCAGGTCCCTCTCCCTCCTTCCAAGGAATACACCAAAACCCCTTTGAAAATTGACCACCAAAGATGCTGTCGATATCCCCCACAAGGAGGAATGACAGTATCCCGGAGCCACACCTGAAGATGACAGTTAATAACGAATCACACTCCTTCCTTGTTGATACCGGAGCAACTGTTTCATCAGTACAATGTTCCTTAGCCCTCCAGACTACTGGACAGCATGAAATGTTACAAGGCTTTGATGGTATTCCACACCCTTATCCTCTAACTGTACCAGTGCCTGTCCAATATGAAGGAATCCGCATTATGCACCAATTTGTGGTGACTAACAATCTGGACATTAATGTTTTGGGACGAGACCTACTTTGTCGACTACAGCTTCTGCTTGTATGTCAGCCGCATTCCATAGAGGTTGAACACGCTCAACATCGACAGTGCTATCAGCATCGAACACCCCAGTGGTGGAGCCTGGACTTAGAGGACCAAGAACACCATGTCACACTTGCATATGATGCGAGTGGATCCAACTCGGAACTGTTAGCAATTCTTTGGGCCCCATGAGGGCAGTCAGTGGACCATCACCGAGTTGGCTACCGTAACCGGTCGGGAAGGAGAAGCGTTGGCCGTGTCGATATCTATGTCCAACTGGAGGCAAAGTCCTGGCATCGCACCTCATCTTACGCTAAAAGTATACTTTCCATATACCGCCAAAGACCTCGGACCAATGGTTTTTCAGGCCTTGAAGGGATCAGATGAAAATACCCAAGGCCCCCAGCAAGTTACCTCCGATCTGTCCATTACCTATTCACCCACCCGACCTACTCAGGAGGGTACCTTGAGACACCATAAGGGCCGAGATATTGTGGAATTTACTGATCCGGAAGTATGGGCGGATGATCAGACTCAAGTAGGACTTACAAATGTTGAACCAGTCCTAGTGAAGGTCAAGCCCGGTGTAGCCATGCCATCTATACAACAATATCCCTTGAAAGTCCAGGCCGTACCCTGTATCGACGTGTTACTCAAAGGACTATTGAAGCAAGGTATCTTGATCACCTGCCAGTCCTGCTGCAACACACCAATTCTCGCAGTCCCAAAACCAGGAAAACCGAATCAGTATCGTCTAGTCCAGGACCTGCGGGCCATCAATGCCATAGTACAACCATTACATGCTCTTGTTCCTAACCCAGCACATATTCTTGCTACCATCCCGGCTAAAGCAACAGTCTTTGGATCGGTGGATCTCCAACATGCCTTTTTCTCGATTCCTTTACATCCGGACTGTCAGTACCTGTTTGCATTCACCTATAATGGACAACAGTACACATGGACCAGATTGCCACAGGGCTTTGTAAACTCACCGACCCTATTTTCTCGTTGTCTGCAGCAGCAATTACAAAACCTGCAGTTACCTGAGGGGTCTGCATTGATCCAGTACGTCGATGACCTTTTAGTGGCCAGTGAAACGGAGGAGCAGAATAGGGAAGCTATAATTTTGTTGTTGAACTTTGTAAAGACATTGGGGTACGTTGTGTCCCCCTCCAAAGTACATGTTGGACAAAAGGAGGTGAAATTCCTCGGAGTCATAATCTCGGCAGAAGGCCGTCGGTTGGACGAGAGCCGCACAGACCCCATTTACAGAACAGCCCCCCCCACGTCAGCCAGGGGAATGCGACAGTGGCTGGGAATGATCAACTACTGCCGTCAGTGGATTCCGAATGTGGCCCTGGACATAAAGCACCTGACCCCTTACACCAGTGAGGAAAGTACCTTTGTATTGTCAGGTGAAGCCTTGACAGCGTTCAATAATCTAAGAGAGGCCCTGCAGAAGGCTCCTGCGCTGGGGCGACCCCTGTATGATAGACCTTTTCAGCTCTATTGTACCGTCCTGGGTGAATGTGCCACTGCGGTTTTGACCCAGCTGCATGGGGATAAGCACCGACCAGTGGCGTATTATTCATCCAAGTTGGACCCTGTGGCACTGGGGTATCCCCATTGTACACAGGTTTTAACAGCGGTATACAATAGTCTTCAGTCGGCCGCCAACCTGACTCTCCAGCAGGACATTACCGTATATTCCTCCCACTCTGTGACCGCCCTACTGGGACAACTCCAGACCCAGCATTTGACCTCAGCCAGACAAAATAAATATGAGATCTACCTGTTGAATAATCCCAAGCTACAGTTCCGGCACTGCACCACTATCAACCCTGCTGCGTTTCTCTGCTCTCCTCCTGATCTCCTCGCTCCATGCGACCATAACTGCTTGGAGGCTATTCTCGCGGATACCAGTCCGTGCCCTGACCTTAGCGATCAACCTCTAGCCTCTCCAGATTTGATCCTCTATACTGATGGAAGTTCGTCCATCAACGAGCAGGGACGCCGACTGTCAGGCTTTGCGGTAGTTAAGCAAGATGGAACCTTGCTGGATTGTGGCAGTTTTGACCCTCCGTTTTCAGCTCAGCAGGCCGAGTTGTTTGCCCTCACCCGAGCCTGTGTCCTCACAGAGGGGCACTCCGTCAATATTTACACCGACTCCCGATACGCATTTGGAGTCGTTCACGATTTCGGACAGTTATGGAAAAACAGGGGATTCCTCACCTCGACGGGCCATAAGATTGCCAATCAGATCCTGGTCTCTGACCTGTTGAATGCTATCCTCCTGCCCTCTGCGGTAGCCGTAATCAAATGTGCGGCCCACACGACAGGAGATTCCCCAGTCCAAATCGGTAACATGTTGGCTGACGATGCGGCTAAGTGTGCTTCACGCGGTAGATTTAAAGTGGTGGGTAGTATGATGAGGCAGGTGAAAAGCCTTTATATGGGCTCGTCTGAATCTGAGAAACCTATGCCAACCATAAATGATGTATTGCTCTTACAGGGGGACGCCTCTGCTAATGTTATAATGGAATGGGAACAGCTGGGCTGTCGGAAGGCTGACTCTGGATTGTGGCTCACGCCGGCCGGACAGACCTGTATGACAGACCAGTTAGCGACCTGGGTCGTTGATTGCCCACAGTTAGCCACTCACTGTGGGGCCACCTTGCTAGTAGACGCTCTCTTACAGGCATGGTGGCATCCTCGACTTAAGGTTTTGGCAGCCCAAACTAGTGCACGGTGCCTCACCTGTGCTACACACAACCCTGGTAAAGGAGTTGTCTGCCAGACGGGTCGTACTCCATTACCTACTGCTCCGTTTGAAACCTTGCAGATGGATTTTATTGATTTGCCTAAGTGTCAGTGTTATAAACATGTACTTGTTATTGTTGATGTGTTTTCTAGGTGGATTGAAGCCTTTCCAACCACTGATTGCACTGCCTCTACGGTGGTGTCTATTTTATTACGGCAGGTTGTTCCTCGTTTCGGGGTTCCAAACACCATCAGTTCGGATAACGGCCCTCACTTCATTGCCGCTATCAATAAAGAATTGTACAGACAGCTGGGCGTAACCCAGCGGCTACATTGTGCTTATCGCCCACAAGCTGCAGGAATGGTGGAACGCTTGAACCAGACCCTGAAGACCAAGCTTGCCAAGCTGGTGGACCAATCAGGCTCCACCTGGGTTAAAATGTTGCCTGTTGCTTTGTTCCAGATCAGAGTCCTTCCAGCAGGGAAGACAAAGTTGTCTCCTGCAGAGATCATCTATGGCTGACCTCTGCGCACCCCTTGGACAGACATTATCCCGGCCACAATGACGTTGCATCACATGACGGAGGAGATGGTCTCTTACGTCCTTGCCCTTACAAGGGCCCTGCGTGAGATTCATGGGGAGGTCAAGGCCGCTTATGTGGGCGACATAGATTTTCCCGTTAATGGACGGATCACCCCGGGTTCTTATGTGTTGATTAAGAATTGGGTTCGTAAGGACACCCTTTCTCCTCGATGGTTGGGCCCCTTCCAGGTTCTCCTCACCACCCCCACCGCGGTAAAGGTAGAAGGACGATCGGCATGGGTGCATCTGCACCATTGCAAAGTGGTTGGTGACACCAAGCAAAGGGGGGAGGTTGAGGTCAGGGAGGGGGATCCAGTCCACGGAAAGCAGGGCACGAATTAATTTTGCCATGAAATTGCACGTTCTTTTTTTCCCTCCCTTGTCTTCACAGATACGAAATAAATCGCTGAGATGAGGGTCTTCGTGGCATTAATATGTGTGGCGACCACTGCAGGGTTAATCGGTTTCGGCTGGAAATGGACAAAGACTGAATACGGACGGAACAAACGAGGAAAGAGAGGGGAACGAGAAAACTCCAATTTATTCATCCAGGCACACAACGAGCTATTCGGGAAGGGGCAGGTGGTTTGTTATCCACAAATGACATCAGTTACCTCCCTGTTTACCCCATCCCCTGCATGGGGCAGAACTGAACGACTGGTGAAGTGCCAGGAAAAAAAAACGGTCCCTGTTAAACCCGTCAGCATCAACTATGATAGGCTTCTCGCTCCACCGGCCAACTGCTTACCGCTCCCTAAGAACAATAACCACTCCTACGACATTTGCTACAATGGATCTAGGACTGCGTCAAGAGCGCCGGCTAGGCCATGTAACTTCACCACCAATAATGACAACAGGCAATATGAAAATTGTTTTAGTAACCAAGGACACGGGTGTATAGTCATAAATGTTAAAAATAACCTCACTTGCGCTCTGCAAGGGCCCGTTCACGGCTCCACATGTAACCTTACCTATAATGGAGTCCAATGTCAGGTGTCTAAGGACTGTATCCCTGTAAATGCTGGATTTCAGTTGTTGTGTGGATGGGCCAACGGGACCCATCTGACAGTAGGATCCCATCACCTGCCAATCCCCAGTTATAGCAATGGGATCAGTGAAGCGTGGAGGGACTGGTCTGGAGGGGGAGAAGTCATTAATACCCGAAGGGGCTGTAATGGATAATTATATACGGAGGAAGGATATTACTTTTTCTTTAATGGGAAAGGAACCAATGTCCTAAAACCCCCTTTCCCCAAGAATGTGGCAGTTGGAGCATTGGTGCCAACCACGGTACCTTGTCCCGAGCAATGGACTAAACCCATGGCTCGGGTTCGTCGAAGGACAGTGTCAGCCGAGTTTTGCGCGCAATGGAGAAATCCAGGGGTTAGGGGAGCTACCCACGGACATGCCATTGGATGGGGATTATTAAGCATGCTAACCATGGGAGGAGTGGGTGGAGGTGAAGCAGCCAAAAACCGAAATTACCTTGTTTGTGGCCTGACAATTCTGGGCAATGCAACAACTGGAGCCTTGGAGGCAGTAAAAACCCAGATGGCCGAAATGAGGATGTTTTCCCTACAAAATAGATATGCGCTCGATTACTTATTGGCTAGAGAAGGGGGGACCTGTACCGTCATAAAAGGGAAATGTATGATGGGGGTTCAAGACCGGACTAGCAACATCACACAACACCAGAAAGAGATTACCACCTTTTTGGATGGAATAAATGAAAACCAGGGATGGGGGAATTGGGGATTAGGGGGAGTATACAACTGGATCATCAGCATTGCCATCTATGCTGCTATAGTAGTTACTTGCTTATTTGTGGGGATTGCTATTGTAAAGTGTATCATAGCCCGATTAATGGTGGCTTTATCGGGTTTGGGGACCACCCCCGAGGAAACTAAAACTTCTGTACGAATGATGATGTTACAGCGTGAGCAGGAGAGACTGTTATCATTCCCCAACGACAGCGAAAACGATGAAGTGAGTGAGGAAGGAGAATTAGGGGACAAAGGTCAGACGGTCCAAGAAGCCTTGGCCAGGGAACTAAAAGGTTACGAGATTCGGCGAATGGGACTTTTAAATGGACTATGAGTGTTGCCATAAGAATGGCAAAAGGGGGGAATGATGAATAGAAATTCTGAATCAATGTTATAAGATTGTTCTGAAAGACAAAATGGTTGGCCAGGTAGACTGAAACAAAGGACATAAGATGGCTGCTGACCAGACTTGCTGGAACCGGCTGTTAGAATGGATACACAATGTCTTGCAGTTACTGTGTAGTCATGAATAAAGGATCACAGGCCCAGTCTGACAAGATTGAGGAATACACAACCTCCCCCCCTAGCCAGGAAGACTGAGGAATGTACTGGTCTGAGATTATGTGTGGTTCCTCTTTCATCCCCTTATATGTACATACTTGGTTTCCTGTATTCTTCGTACGTGTTGGTTCTTTGATCGGGGGGAATGTGGGAGGTGCTAAACGGTGGCATTAACATATAAAGAGCCTTGCAATTAAGAGCAGGCAGCTTGACTCTTTGCCAGGTTGTAACCTGTGTGGAGACTCCTGCTCAATAAAACGTACGTTTTAAAGCAACCCTGGTGCCTGGTCGATTATTGTCGAAACAACCGATGTGAGAGAGAAACGTGAATCAACAGTGGTACCCGACTGGCCTACTCAGCCATGGTTCCCTCTCGTTTTACAGATGATCACACAGCCTCTTATGATTGTTCCCAAACATAGAAACCTACTGGTGCACCTGGTAACTGGCGATCAACATCTTTTACATGATGGTATTGATCTGTTCATTTGCAGATTCTAAGAAGGCCATACCTGGGGAGAGGACTGCCCGATCGCACCGTGGATGTTATCACTGCGGCCTGGAGGGATAGTACCCAAAAGCAGTACATCTCTTCGATAAGAAAGTGGGAGGTGTTCTGCTTATGGCAAAATATTTCATATCAAAAGGCAGGCATCCCAGACGTGCTGGAGTTCTTGTCAACTCTCTATTTCGATCATGTTAAGCTATAGTGCGATCAATATAGCCAGAAGTGCTCTGCCTTCATACTTATCCATGGGCTCAGAATTATATTCTGTGGGGACACACCCTCTAGTCTCTAGATTTATGAAGGGAATTTTTAATTCCCATCCTCCCAGGCCCAGGTACTCGGTAATCTGGAATGTAAGCAAAGTTCTTATGCTCCTTCGTCAGTGGAATCCTGTCACAGCCCTGTCTTTGGCCAAAGTCACCATGAAGGTAGTAGTCATGCTCATGGCGTTGGTCTCAGCCCAACGTGTGCAGACATTACAGAAGCTCCGACTAGACAGGATGGAGATGTCAGCAGATGCCGTCACCTTTTACATCTATGATTTGCTCAAGCAGAGTAGACTAGGGGCGACAGGGTGTAAGATTAATTTTTCGGCATAACCCATGGATTCCTGCCTGTGCGTGGTGTCACATTTGTTATGTTACATCGAGGCTACCAGAACCCTAAGAGGTGCGGAATCAGCATTGTTTATTAGCCACAAAAGAAAACGCATAGCAAGGTGTCGGTTCAGACTATTTCAAGGTGGCTAAAGCAGGTTCTGGTTTACGCTGGGATTGACACTGACAATTTTAAATCTCATTCCATCAGGGCGGCATCAACTTCAGCAGCCAGGGCAATGGACGTCCCTATAGACCATATTCTCGTGGCCGCAGGATGGTCCAGTGAATTGATGTTCCAAAAATATTATCATAAACAAATTGCCGAACCAGGGGTATTTGCCCATTCTGTTTTGTGTTCAGTTTTATAGTTTCTCCCTGGGATAGTAGGGGTTGCTATTGTTTTTCTTTACAAAAAATAAACCGTTAATACATTTAAAGCAATATTATGGTTTGATGCATTATTAATTATTTACTCATTCTGAGTCAATCGATGCAGTGAGATGCCTGGATTTGAATCTGCGGCATGAAATCACAGAGCTTTGAAATCTTCACGTAGTCACTCACGTGACTCCGAAGTAAAATAGTAAGATTAAACGAGCTTACCAGTTTGAAGTTTGATCTTTATTTTATGAGGAGTTACGATGAGGGACTACATGCCATCCCAACCATCTCTCACAAAGGTTTTCTGGTAGTTCTAGGTTTCTGGTCTTACTATTATACTTCAATTACTATTACCTGTGATTTCACATTGCTTCTTTGAAGATTGACGCACGTGCGGCTGGACGGGGTCTTCTTCACGTAGTCCCTCATCGTAACTCCTCATAAAATAATTATCAAACTTCAAATTGGTAAGTTCTGGTTTAATCTTACTATTCTAGAGCATGTGCAACTTAGAACAATGTCTAGTCAAGGAAAGAATGGAATGAATAGTAAACCAGAACTCTTGGAGGGTAATGGGGCTAAAATAAGTTACACTGGCTGAATAGGGACTTGGATGAAAATATTCTCAAAATGGTGGAATATCAAGAAGGAAGGCAGAAAGTCAGTGAGGGGGAGCTGAGTGTCCACACCTCATGTCTGTTACATCATATCATACACAGGCCAATGTAGGTGGAACATAGCAACTGTCCAAGAACAGATAATTAGAGATTAGAAACAAAAGATGCTCATCAAATAGTTAACAGATGTGCCTGTATCAGAGAGAGATATCATCATCTAATATTTTAGGTTGAAGATAGACACAAACTGCTGGGGTACAGGCATCGTCTCTGGAGGAAATAATAGGTAATGTTTTGGGTCGAAATTCTTCTTCATTTGGCTGAACTTGTTGTTTCACAAAATAATTCCACTCAAACTTACAGGTGGTGCCACAAGAAACTGTCCTATACCTGCCTACATCTCATGCGTTATTCCAGCCACTAATGGCATCCTTTTACTCTTAGTCTCACATGACCCATTTCTGTCTTTTCCCATCTCTTTCTGGACTTATTTACCTGCCTAAATGGAAACCAAGGACTCACTCTTGGCATTTTGATCAGTGTAGAGCCATATCCCACTAGTGCTTACACATGTTGTTTATTCAACTTCAATTGCTCCAAAAACCAACTTTCTTCTCATGGCACCTTTCCAGTAACTCCTCATCTACCTCCCACAATGGTTTAATACATTTAAACATTGAGAAGGTGAAAAAGTCTGTGTCAAAGCCACCAATTCCAGTCCGTGTTTTGGCCAGCGTTTCAAACTGATCCTGACTTTTTACAACAATGCCATTTTACTTACTCCTGAGCCTCTACATCCATATCCTCTCCATATCAAAGATTGAATGCATTTGCTTCCACAAAAATTGTATACCTATACTTCAGTTTAGTTCAGTTCAGTTCAGTTTACTTTATTGTCACGTGTACCGAGGTACAGTGAAAAGCTTTTGTTGCGTGCTAACCAGTCAGCGGAAAGACAATATATGATTGCAATTGAGCCATTTACAGTGTACAGATACATGTTGAGGGAATAATGTTTAATTCAAGGTAAAGCCAGTAGAGTCCATCAAAGATAGTCTGAGGGTCACCGATGAGGTATTATAGTAGTTGAGGACTTCTCTAGTTACATTCCAGAGGAACCATACCACAACAATATATTATTGCAGTTGAGTCAATTCCCAGAGGAATAACGGAGGTTACACAGAAAAGCTGGAGAAACTCAGCGGGTGCAGCAGCATCTATGGAGCGAAGGAAATAGCCCAGAGGAATAACATTGCATAATCATACCTGAGCAGAAGAGACTAACAGAAATACATGTACACTGTACATCCATCATGGAATCATGTTTTACAGCAGGGAAAGGAACTGAAATGATCCAGCAGATATAGGAGGTCAGAGCTTTGCCAACAGTGGTGCCTTATTCAAGCCAGACCCAGAATGCTGGAGTAACTCAGCGGGACAGGCAGCTTCTCTGGAGAGAAGGGATGGGTGACGTTTCAGGACAAGACCCTTCTTCAGCCCTATTCAAGCAATGTCTATGGGGGTGGGTAATCAGGAACAAGATAAAACAGCTCTCGTTCTGTCCCCACGGCATGTTAACGAAGCAAAATCTCATTCACATGTGGTATTCCTTGTAATCAGCTTCTCAGAACTGAAAGATTGTAGCCAGGATAGGGGAGCTAATCCTCATTAAACTCGGAGAATTAGTTCCCCTCTTTAGGAGTGCAAGGGGGAAAAACATTCCATGGGGAAAGAATTCCTCTTTGAGAGACTATGTTTCAGTCAGGCTTCCTTGCTGACAGACTACACAACTAAACTGCTTCCCGCTGATCCATGGGGTGGCATTGCATTTGTTGCCCATAATCCATATTGTAATACAGAATTCAGTGTTCAGATTTTGCTTGCAGCTGTGTGTGAGACTACACCAAGCTTCAGAATTCTCATGATGTAGTCATGGAGTCATAGAGTGATATAGTGTGGAAACAGGCCCATCGGCCCAACTTGCCCACACCGGCCAACATGTCCCAGCTACACTAGTCCCACCTGTCTGTGTTTGGTCCATATCCCTCCAAACTTGTCCTACCCATGTACCTGTCTAACTGTTTCTTAAATGTTGCGATAGTCCCAGCCTCAACTACCTCCTCTGGCAGCTTGTTCCATACACCCACCACCCTTTGTGTGAAGAAGTTACCCCTCAGATTCCTATAAAATATTTTCCCCTTCACTGTAAACCTGTGTCCTTTTGTCCTCGATTCCCCCACTCTGGGCAAGAGACGCTGCATCTACCTGATTTATTCCTCATCATGTTATACATTCATTCATTTTGATGCTATCTGGATCACAGTTAATGGGGACCATTGGTGGACTCAAGGGCCCAGAGATTCCATTGCAACAAGTGACCTATATACCTCAACAAGTGACCAGCACAATTCATATCAAGACGTCAAGAGCTCTGTGGAGATGCAAGAGATTAATTGGCCAATAATGTTTCACAAAAAGGATGTTTATTTTTATGTAAAAATACTTCATTGTTTGAGTTGATTGAAGATAGAGCATGGAAAAAGACCTTTCGGCCCACCAAGTTCACACTTGATCTATGTTATCCCACTTTCGTATCCACATCCTACCCACTAGGGGCAATTTAAAGAGCCCAGTTGACATACAGACCTGTATGTTTGGTGGGAGAATCCAGAGCGCCCAAAGGAAACCCAGTCACAGGGAGAATGTGCAAACTCCACATAGACAGCGCCTGAAGTCAGGATTAAACCTAGGTCTCCAGCACTGTGAAGCAGCAGCTCTGCCAGCTGCGCCCTTGTGTCACTCTGGAATTAGCAGTTCTTGTTGCTAATTTTTGAGTAATTAATTTTCACATAAAGCAACTTTGTAAAATTCACAAGGCATTATGTACAACAAGCTGTGTAGGAAGGGACTGCAGATCCAGATTCACACTAGAGATGCTGGAGTAACTCAGTGGGACAGGCTGCAACCTGCTGAGTTGCACCAGCATTTTGTGTCTATGTACAAGACACTATTTTCACAAAGGAAACATGGAGATGGCATGTTGCCCAGCATTAACTCACTGAGTATTTCTTTCTCACCACAAGTTGCTCACAAATCTTTGCATTTATAAGAGCAGATAATGTGCTCAGAAATTATATTTCTCTCAAAATTTGCTACATTCTCCTCTGTGGGAAATGCAAGTCATTTATTAAACTCACATCCCACCTGGTAATAGAAACCGCATGTGACATGTGGATGAAAAATATGAGGGACAACGGTAATGTGCTCTTTAAAGAAGGATACATTTAATAGAGTTATTCAAAATTGTGAGCAGTATTGATACAGTGACAAGCGAGACCAACGGAGTCTAAAACCAAAGAACACAATTAAACATAATAGACAAAAAAGACAAATGAGAGATAAGGAGATTTCTTTTTTTTTTTTACGCAGCAATTTGCTGTGATCCAGAATGCCCAAATAAAGGTTCAATAGCAACTTTAATATATGTCCTTCTAAATTACATATTTGCAGGCCGAAAAGGCAATGGCGGTCACGGTGGCACAGCGGTATAGTTGCTGCCTTACAGCGAATGCAGCTCCGGAGACTCGGGTTCGATCCTGACTACGGGTGCTGTCTGTACGGAGTTTGTACGTTCTCCCCGTGACCTGCATGGGTTTTCTCCGAGATTTTCGGGTTTCCTCTCACACTCTAAAGACGTACAGATTTGTAGGTTAATTGGCTTGGTAAATGTAAAAAAAAATGGTTCTATAGTGTAGGATAGTGTAAAGGTGCGGGGATTGCTGGTGGGCACGAAGGGCCTGTTTCTGCGCTGTATCTCTAAAATTAAACTAAAACAAAGATGGGATAGTGGAAGGAATTGGATTGTGTTTTCAAAGCGCTGACACGAGCACAATGAGCACAACTTCATTTACTCTATGATATTCTGTTATTTGTTGACAGTTAAGGGGATATATATTGACCAGTTTCCATCCAGATTTTGATGATAGTACTGAGTTTTTAAACTTTGATCATTTCACAACAAATGATCCTCATTGTTTTTACAACCATGATGTTCACATTCAAGCTTACTAGTAGAACGGAACAGGTGGTGGAGAATTCAGAAACCTCAGTTTTAAACTAATCTTCCTCCATACAATGCTGATGGAGATAAAACCAATTGCAAGAATAGATCTGCATGTCCCTAAACAGTCTATTCAGAAAATAATATTCTGAACAGCAGTGAACAGAAAGATGCAGGGGCAAACACAGTTAGATGCAGTGAAATCCTTTCAAGTCAAGTTGAGCAACATGCCATTTCTTTCATTGTCATTCCAGTCGGCACATTGTCCTGGAAGGAACTGCAGATACACCGAAGACAAATACAAAATGTTACTCCAGCATTGTGTGTCTATCTTCAGACAATGTCCTGATGAGTTTCTTTGGCTGCACCAATTACACTGAGCAAGATGGTAGCAGAATCAATAAGCCAGGCCTGCCACTGTTACACATTCTTAAGAGTTTCCTTGAACATTGGCACCCAGCGGAAAGGATAGGATCTCAGTTTTTTAAACACCCATTTTAAAATGATGTAGACTTAATTTCGGCTTCAGATGTCAAAATTGTAGTAGATACTTGAACATTAATTGACCTTAACATTATCTTAATTATATCTATTCCTACATGAGGAATTATTACAGCAAATAAAAGAGGGGCCCTTCGCAAAGGTAAGCGCATGATCAAGGATGTCACAGTCATAGAGTGATACAGGGTGGAAACAGGCCTCTCAGCCCAATTTGCCCACACCGGCTAACATATCCCAGCTACACTAGTCTGGTCCATATCTCTCCAAGCGTGTCATATCCATGTACCTGTCTAACTGTTTCTTAAATGTTGGGAGAGTCTCAGACTCAACTACCTCCTCTGGCATCTATACACCCGCCACCCTTTGTGTGAAAAGGTTACCCCTCGGATTCCTATTAACTCTTCAGCTTCGCCTTAAACCAGTATGTCCTCTGGTCTTTGACTCACCTACTCTGGGCAAGGGACTGTGCATCTACTTGATCTATTTCTCTCATGATTTTGTACACCTCCTTAAGATGACCCCTCATTTTCCTGCGCTCCAAGGAATAGAGACCCAGCCTACTCAACGTCTACCTGTAGCTCAGACCCTCTAGTCCTGGCAACATCCTCGTAAATCTTCCGTGTACCCTTCCCAGATGTGCACGGGGAATGGGAGCCACACAACTCAAATCCCACCACCACCAGTAACAAACAGGCTTATTAGGGACAGATTTATATTTTCAAATGTCTATGATATATAACTGTTAAAGATGCCTTCAAAAGCATCCAAAGTTAAATGTGAGTGCATGGCTTTGCTATGGATTGAATTTAAGGGCAAAAATTTCAAGAGCCCTAAAGCTGCAACTTGAAAAGCAATAAACGGCAAACATAAAAAAAAAGAACATTAGCAGATCAGCAGAGAATGTATCAGGGAGCAAAAGCCACATCATTGGAAAAGGGGGAAAGAGAAATAGACAAGAGGCACAAGACACTGAAGGAAAATTCTTAGCAATAATGGAAAAAAGCAGGCACCTAAAAAATTCAAGACCTATATGGCATCGCTAATTAAAGCAGTTTGATTATTACAGGAAACTGAATCAACTGAATTTTGTAAAAGAACCTCACTTTTATAATGCTAAATATTGAAAACATGCAATTTTAAAGAAAAGTGTAGAGTAAAATTGAAGCTGTCATGATTGCACCAGGTAACATTTTTGCTAGCATGTGAAATAGTGGATCAGGTGTGAGTATGTGCATCGTTGACTGGGGAAATACGGTTAAGAAATATAATTGCTTGGTTGGATTGTGGCGGGATGCCCCTCAGCATTTCTACCCACCTTTCTTCTCATGCCTGTGAGCAGTCCCACAGATACAATACATTTCACCTCATTCTTCCAACATTCGGCTGGATAATGGATTGCATCAGCACCAGTTTCCATCTGTAAAGGACATTAAACGTTCATATGCGCAATGCAAAACAGCAAAATGTACTTACGCATTCATAGACCGTTTGACATTTGTTATCGTGGTGAAGACATTTGTCTCTGACATTGACAGCTGGGCCAGAACTTCCTCCCTCTGCTCAGTGTCAAACTTTCTTCAGTTCCAAATGTTGACTCCAGCAAACGAACAACCTGCTGCGACTGGACTCATCGCTGCTTCTAGACCGTGATAAATGTGTAAAAAATGTGCCAATTACTTTCAATCGTGCTTTAAAATCAATCGCGCAGGGAATTAATTGTCGCTGTAATGCCAGTAAATATTTAGCGTTTTCCTACTGTCAAATGTCACACATTTGTTTCTGATAAACTGATCATTGGTTGGAATATAAATTCGCCCATCTGCTATAATGTACGTCTTATTATTTATGAGTGTCTTGTTTAGAAATGCAATCTGTACATGTGAATAATTAATCCTGAAGACAAGTAGACATTGTTCAATTCACAGCTGAGTGCAATTAGCATCAGGAAGTTTACATATGTTGGCAATAACACAGATTATCCACTAAAGTGCTTGTTAAAATTTTTAACCTGAGGCTGCTGGAGCAGACCTTCCTTAATGAAGCTTTAAATGTTGTTGATGAAGTAATCATCAATTTTCTTTTAAAAATAGTTAATTCAAAATTTGAGGTCTAATTAACTCTGCCACAGATCACTTCACCTTCCACAGCGCACAAAGTACTTGTAATGGAATGTGTAGCTCAATTTAATATTGTACACAACAATGTTGCTGATAAAGTATAGCTGCATAGCCAGGAAGCAACAGCTTGAAGGATATGGCACGTTCTCCTTCACTTCAACTGCATTTTCTAATTTATATTCAAAAAGATAAAAGCACAATGGGTTTGTTGACAGGCTTAGGCACAAGTAAATGCAAGAGAGACACAAGGAACTGCAGTTACTAAAATCTTGAGTAAAACACAAAGTGCTGGAGATAATGGATCTGTAATGAACCATTCTTTACACTGGAGAAAGTAGTTGAGCTGAAATGGCACCGATCCATTCCTGCCGCAGATACTGCTTGATCCACTGAGTTATTCCAGTACTTGGTGTTTTGCTCAAGTAAATTCAAGAGCTTATTTCTTAAATAAGGGTGGCGCAGTGTCGCAGCGGTAGAGTTGCTGCCTTACAGGCTTGCAGCACCAGAGACCCGGGTTCGATCCCAACTACAGGTACTGTCTGTATGGAGTTTGTACGTTCTCGCCCTGACCGCGTGGGTTTTCTCTGACATTTTCGGTTTCCTCCCACACTCCAAAGACGCACATGTTTGTAGATTAATTGGCTTGGTAAAAGAGTAACAATTGTCCCTAATGTGTATGTAGGATAGTGTTAGTGTGCAGGGCTTGCTGGTCGGTGCGGACTCGGTGGGCTAAAGGGCCTGTTTCCTCGCTGTATCTCTAAAGTAAACTTAACTAAAACTAAATAACTTTCTGAGAAATGGGCAGTTTTGCAGAGAAATTAGTTGCTTCCAAATTTTGAAGAGGCTTGCAGGTGGTTTTTATTTTCACATAATGAGGTTAAGTATTTTCAGTAATAGAATAATAGTTATAAAGTGAAAAACACACCCTTCAGCCCAATTCCTCCATGCTGACTAGATGCCTCATCTAAGCTAGTCCCATTTGCCTGCATTTGACCCAAATCCCTCAAAACCTTTTCTATCTATGCATCTGTCCAAGTATCTTTTAAATGCTGTTATAACACCTGCTTCAGTTACCTCCGTCATGTGTCTATCTGAGACATCTCACACGTCCTTCACCTATTCAATAACATTCTAGTTCCCGGTTGCATCATCTTTAAGTTGTATGTCCAGTCCCCTTCTACCCCCCCCCCCCCCCCCCAACCCCGACCCCCCCCTCGCAACAAGAAGGCCTCAAGACCCTCCAGTTGTTCCTGAAGGGAACAGTGACCCAATCAGTTTCCCTCTACTCAGACTCGCCTCCACATGGCTGAACATCCTTACCTACCACAACTTTTCTTTTGACCACTCTCAGTTTCTTCCGGTTAAAGGTCTAGTTGTGGATACTCGCATGGCCCTATCTATGCCAGCATTTTCGTTGGTTACATCTAAACATACACTGGCATCATCTGCCAACTCTTTCTCCACTGCATTGATGACTGCATTGGGGTTGCCTCCATTGATTTTATGAACTTTAAAACTAACTTCCACCCTGCCCTCAAATTCACTTACACAATCTCTCAAACCCCCCCTCCCTTTAGAGATCGCTCTGCCTCCATCACAGGGACAGACTATGGACTGACGTATACAACAAAGCCCACTGACACCCACTGAACTACATATCCTCCATCCTACCTCTTGCAATGACACTACCCCCACTCCTCTTCCCATTCCCACACTGACTCCTCTGTCCATAGGTAACCACCTTCTGACTCAAGAAATTCCTTCTTATTTCCTTCCTAAGGAACGTTCTTTAATTCTGAGGCTATGGCCTCTAGTCCTAGTCTCTCCCACTAGTGGAACCATAATCACCACATCCACTTTATCCAAACCTTTACTCACTACGTTTCAATGAGGTCCCCTCTCATTCTTCTAAACTCCAGCGAGTACAGGCCTAGTGCAGTAAAACCCTCTTCATATGCTAACCTCCTCCACCTTGCAGAGCTGGTCCTTCCCCTCAACAACTTTTCCTTTGACTCCTCCCATTTCCCCGAAATCCAAGGCACCCGCATGGACCCCAGCTATGCCTGCCTCTTCGATGGGTACGTCGAACAATCCTTGTTCGAGGCGTACCGTGGCCCTATCCCCGAACTCTACCTCCGCTACATCGACGACTGCATTGGTGCCATATCCTGCACCAAAGCAGAACTCACTGACTTAATCCATGTCACCACTAACTTCCATCCGGCACTCAAATACACCTGGACCAACCTCCTCTGGACCCTCTCTAGAGCCAGCACATCCTTCCTCAAATATGGTGCCTAATATTGCTCACAATACTCCAAATGCCGCCTGACCAGCGCCTTATAGAGCCACAGCATTACATCCCTGTTATTGTCTACAAGCCCCCATGAAATAAATGCTAGCATTGTGTTTCCATTCTTTACTACCGATTTGACTTGCAGATTAACATTTTGGGAATCCCGCACCAGCACTCCCAAGTCCTTTTGCACCTTCGATTTCTGGATTCTCTCCCTATTTAGAAAATAGTCTGCGCCCTTATTCCTACTATCAAAATGCATGACTCCACACTTTGCTACACAATATTCCATCTGCCACTTCTCTGCCCACTCTGCCAACCTGTCCAAGTCCTTCTGCAGAGTCCCTGCTTTCTCTGCGCTGACTGCCCTTCCACCTATCTTCATATCATCATATTTGACCACAAAGCCTTCAATCCCCTCATCCAAATCATTAATATACAACGTGAAGAGTAGCGGCCCCAGCACCAACCCATGCGGAACTCTGCTAGTCACTGGCAGCCAACCAGAAAAAGCCCCCTTTATTGCCACTCTTTGTCTTCTGCCATCCAGCCAACCTGCTATCCATGTCAGTATCTGCCCTTTGATACCATGGGTTCTCATCTTCCTTAGCAGCCTCACGTGTAGCACTTTATCAAAGGCTCTCTGTAAATCTAGATAAACAACATCTACTGATTCTCCTTTGTCTGTCCTGCTATTTACCTCTTCAACGAATTTCAGCAGATTTGTCAGGTAAGATCTGCCCTTCACGAAACCATTCTGGCTTGGGCAATTTCACCATGAACTTCTAAGTACAACCTCATCCTTTGTAATGGTCTAAAATCTTACCAACCACTGAAGTCAGGCTACCCGGCCTATAGTTCCCACTATTCTCCTTTGCTCCCTTCTTGTGCAGTGAGATAATATTGGCAATTTTCCAATCATCTGGGTTCTATCCTGACTCCAGTGATTCTTGAAATATCCCTATCAATGCCTCCACAATCTCTAAACCCTCCTCGTTCAGAACCCTAACGTGCAGTCCATCTAGTCCAGGTGACTTATCCACCTTCAGCCCTTTCAGCTTCCCAAGCACCTTCTCCCTAGTAATAGTCACTCCACTAACTTCCACCCCCTGACTCTCTTGAATATCAAGCACTTTGCTGGTGTCTTCCACTGTGAAGACTGATGGAAAACAATTATTCAACTCCTTTGCCTATTCCCCATTATCACTTCTCTAGCATCATTTTCCAGCAGTCCATCATCCTCATTTTCCAGTGGTCCATCTTTTAACTTTCACCCTTTGACCTCAAAACTATGCTCTCTAGTATTTTATCATTCCGCCCTGGGAAACAAAATCTGACTGGCTGCCTCTAATAATTGTATGAACTGCTTTTGGGTCTCTCCGTGGCCGCACAGTAAGCAATCCAAGTTTGCCCAGCCTCTTCATATCACTAATACTTCCTATTCCATGCAGCATCCTGGTAAATGCTTCTGCACTCTTTCCAAAGTTTAGTTTAGAGATACAGCGTGGAAACAGGCCCCTCGGCCCACCGAGTCCACAATACCCACACATTAACACTCTCCTACACACATCTGGGACAATTTACACATACACCAATCCAAATTAACCTAAAAACCTGTACGTCGTTGGAGTGTGGGAGGAAGGTCTCGGAGAAAACCCATGAGGTCACGGAGAGAAGGTACAAACTCCATACAATCAGCACACGTATTCAGGATGGCACAAGTGTCTACGGGGCTGCAAGTGCTGTAAGTAGGTATGTTACAAAACTTACCTTCAACAGCGCTGCAGTTCTGCCACTGGCCATGTGCGTGACTTTGACGCCTTGGAGGTGGGTTAAAATGCGGTTTCTGCCTGCCTGCCGGAGTTTTATTTTCTCGAGCTGCTAGCTAATGCTGAAGAATTGTTCTGACTGCCGGTCTGTGAAAAAAATAAATTTAAACTGCGGGACAATTTCAGCGCTGGAGTAAAATTAAAATCCGCTTCCAATGCCGTCGACGCCGACAACGGGACGGATTTCCCGTATGGGACAGCTAAAAGTAAGCTGTTTATTTTACATACAAACGTGCTTCTTAGGATTTGCGAAAAGGTGATTCAGGCCCCATACGAACCGGCAGTGTTTTTCCTGCCGATATGGGGCCTAAATTCACTGCAACCGCAACGTTCCAATCGATCGCGTTCCACAAAATCCCACTCGCAAGATGATTAAAACGGCCATTAATTTACGGGAATTAAACACTAAATGGAATTTTCCTTCCATTTGGCCTATAAATTCATGACAATGAGTTTTAAAAATCATGTTATATTGTGAATTCTTGTGTGAATGTTATTTGGACACTTAGGCTATTTAGAAATGTTAATCTTTTCTTAAGAAATGGATAGATGTTTAGATCTAGTAATGAATTTTGTAATTAGCTACAATTAGGTAACTAACTAATTTTATGCTTTAATTTCAGGTCATCCAAGTAAGATTGTTTCATATTTGTTTCAGAATGCTTCAATCTATAATAACTTAACATTTATTTCAGTTCTCTTAATTTTTAAGAAAATTATGGGCTTTTCACTGTCCTCGATCATAGCTTTTGTGTTAAGTCAATGGAAAAGCCATAGGGAACAAGATGCTAATTTCTGAGTATGAAAATGACCATAACTTTTTTAATACTGAATATATGAAAGTGAATTAGGTGTCAAATTAAACTCCTTTTTATGCTTTATCTGATGGGATAACTTGATTTTTAAAAATCTCAAAATTTTGTAACATTTCTACTGTAAGGCAGCAACTCTACCACTGCGCCACATGCCGCCACATCCTTCCTGCAATGGAACGACAAGTTGCACACGTTACTCCAAATGCAGCCTAACCAAAGTGTTATAATTATGCAACACTTATACTTATCACCCCAACCAATAAAGAAGCATATAGCATACAATTTCAGCCAATTTCAGAAATTGCTACTTCAGAGAATTATGGAGTTGGACCCCAAGATCCCTCTGGACATGTATGTATGAATGAATGAATAAGTGTATTGGCCAAGTATTCACATACAAGGAGTTTGCATTGGTGCTCCGCCCGCATGTGACAACATGACATACAGTGACAGTTAGGAATGACACATAAAACATTAAACATTAATAATGTTTATAATCATTGCAATATATCAATGCTGTTAAGCAAGACACATGGAACTGCAGATACTGGATAGAACACACAGTGCTAGAGTAACTCAGAGGGTCAAACAGCATCTCTAGAGGATATGCTTAGGTGACATCTTGGGTTGGGACCATTCTTCAGACTCATTGTAGTAGGGGGAGATAGCAGGTGATAGGAGATACAGATGGTGTGGGGGGAGGTTGTTGTCAGATAGATCAACAAAGGCTAGAGATAAAAAGAAGACAAAGATAGATAAGGAGGCAAAAGGACCACAGATGTCAGAAACTGTAGAGCGGTGGAAACAGGCCATTTGGCCCAACTTGCCCCCAAATAGTCAACAGGAATTAGAAGAGCAAATATACCAGGAGATTGCAGGAGCTACAACACGATAAGGTTGTCATAATAGGGGATTTTAATTTTCCCAATAGACAAGGAATTTCATAGTACAGAAGGCTTAGATGGGGTGGAATTTGTCAAATGGACAAATAGAGAGAGTACAGAGGAGATTTACTAGAATGTTGCCTGGGTTTCAACAACTAAGTTACAGAGAAAGGTTGAATAAGTTAGGTCTTTATTCTCTGGAGCGCAGAAGGTTAAGGGGGGACTTGATAGAGGTCTTTAAAATGATGAGAGGGATAGACAGAGTTGATGTGGACAAGCTTTTCCCTTTGAGAATAGGGAAGATTCAAACAAGAGGACATGACTTCAGAATTAAGGGACACAGAAGTTTAGGGGTAACATGAGGGGGGAACTTCTTTACTCAGAGAGTGGTAGCTGTGTGGAATGAGCTTCCAGTGGAAGTGGTGGAGGCAGGTTCAATGGTATCATTTAAAAATAAATTGGATAGGCATATGGATGAGAAGGGAATGGAGGGTTATGGTATGTGTGCAGGCAGGTGGGATTAAGGGAAAATAATTGTTCGGCACGGACTTGTAGGGCCGAGATGGCCTGTTTCCATGCTGTAATTGTTATATGGTTATATGGTTAAATGTGGTCAGGAACGTTTCCTTGGGCAATACATAGAGGGCCTTACATGGGAAAGGGCTAAGATTGATTTATCTTTAGGAAATTGGGAAGGACTAGTGAGTGATGTGTTCATGGGCGAGTCTTTTGGAACCAGCGACCACTGATCTATTAGCTTTAAGACAGTTATGGATAAAGAAAGGACAGGCCCGTGAGTTAAAATTCACAATTGGGGCAAGGCCAACCTTGATGATGTCAGACAGGAACTTGTACATGTTGATTGGAGCAGGTTGTTTGCAGGCAAAGGAATGTCTGGATCGTGGGATGCTTTTAAATGTGTGATATCATGGGTCCAGGGCCTGCATGTTCCAGTTAGAGTGAAGGCCAAGGCAAGTGGGTGTAAGGAAGCTTGGATGACTAGAGAAATTGAGGCTCTGGTCAGGAAAAAGAAGGAGGTGTGAGACGTATAGGCAGCTGGAAACAATGTATCCCAAGAGGAGTTTTGGGAACTAAGAGATATACTTAAGAAGGAGAGCGAAAAAGGAGGCAGAAATAGCTCTGGCAGAGAATATTAATGGATATTAATATCCAAAGAGATTTTATAAGAATATTAATTGAAAGAGGGCGACTGCAGAGAGAATGAGGCCCTGCAGAGACCAAAGTGGTCATGCCTGTGTGGAACAGTGGGAGATGGGCAAGATCTTCAATGAGGATTTCTCCGCTGCTTTTACTGTGGAGAAAGGCATGAAGACTGGGGAACTTTGATGTTAATGGAAGTGCCTTGTGGACAATCAGTATTACAGTCGAGGAGGTGTTGCATATCCTCGGGTATATGAATGTAGACAAATCTCTCAGGCCTGATCAGATGTATCTGAGGTCCCTGTGGAAAGCTAGAGTAGAAATTACAGGCACCGTGGCTGCGATATCTGAATCATCGTTGGAGGGTGATGTGCAAGGTAGACTGGAGAACAGTGACTAGTGTTGTGCCCCAGGGATCAGTGAGAGCCCATTACTATTTGTGGTTTATATCAATAATTTGAATGAGAATGTACAAGGCATGATTAGTTTGCAGATAACACTAAAGTGGGTTCTGCTTTTCTGCTTTCTGAAGAGGCTACTCCGTCGCCCAAAACGTCGCCCATTCCTTCTCTCCAGAGATGTTGCCTGTCCCGCTGAGTAACTCCAGCATTTTGTGTCTACTTTTGATTTCAACCAGCATCTGCAGATCTTTCTCACACACTTGGTATGAACATACTTGGAGTAACAGTGTGCATTTGGTGTTGCCCCAATACAGGAAGGATGTGGCAGTTTTTGTAGATGCCACAAAATTAAGTGGATGAAAAGGTATTGTATTATTTTGTAGGGAGGTTGGACAAACGTTGTGTGTTTTCTCTGGAGCATTGGAAGCTGAGTGGAGACCTGATGAATGTTTATCAAAGTAGCAGGCAGTGAAGAAAGCAAATGGCATGTTAGCATTCATAGCAAAAGGATTTGAGTATAAGAGCAGGGAGGTTCTACTGCAGTTGTACAGGGTCTTGGTGAGACCACACCTGGAGTATTGTGTACAGTTTTGGTCTCCCAATCTGAGGAAATACATTCTTGCCATAGAGGGGGTACAGAGAAGGTTCACCAGACTGATTCCTGGGATGTCAGGACTTTCATATGAAGAAAGACTGGATAGACTTGGCTTGTACACGCTAGAATTCAGAAGATTGAAGGGGGATCTTATAGAAACTTACAAAATTCTTAAGGGGTTGGACAGGCTAGATGCAGGAAGATTATTCTCGATGTTGGGGAAGTCCAGAACTAGGGGTCACAGTTTAAGGATAAGAGGGAAGTCTTTTAGGACCAAGATGAGAAAATCAGTTTTTACACAGAGAGTGGTGAATCTGTGGAATTCTCTGCCACAGAAGGTAGTTGAGGCCAGTTCATTGGCTATATTTAAGAGGGAGTTAGATGTGGCCCTTGTGGCTAAAGGGATCAGGGGGTATGGAGAGAAGGCAGGGATGGGATACTGAGTTGGATGATCAGCCATGATCATATCGAATGGCGTTGCAGGCTCGAAGGGCCGAATGGCCGACTCCTGCACCTATTTTCTATGTCTATGTCTATGTATCAGAGGCATAGATAGGGTAGACAATCAGAACCTTTTCCCCCATGTAAAAAGTATCAAAGGCCAGGGGCCATAGATTTACGGTGAGATGGACAACGTTTAAACGAGATGTCCTGGGAGATTCATTTTACACAAAGAATAGTTGGTGGGTGGAACATGCTGCCAGAGGTGGTGGTGGAAGCAAAATACTCACATTTAAGAGGCTTTTGAATAGGTGCATGAGTATGCAGGGAATGGAGGTATATAGATCACATGCAGGCAGTTTAGATTAATTTAGCCTGGCATCATGTTGGGCACAGATAATGTAAGCAGGCGGGCCTGTTCCCATGCTATAACGGCCTGTGTTCTTTTTTGAGGAAGGAATTGCAGATGCTGGTTTACACCAAAGATGTTTCAGGCCGAGACCCTTCTTCAGAGACCCTAGTTCTATGTACTGTGTGCCGTTCTGGATGCCCAGCTATAGGAAGGATGTCATTCAGTTGGAAGAGATCCACCAGAAATTTTACTTCGGAGTCACGTGAGTGACTACGTGAAGACCCCGTCCAGCACGCATGCGCGCATATCGTCTCTCGCATTGCGCAAACAACAGGCTGTTGGAGCTTCCAACAGCTCGGACCTGAAGGTAAGTTTTTAACTTCTTCAGGTCTCTTTTTTACTGCAGGAAGCGTTCAGAGCTCCTGCTGGAGGTCCGATGTCGGAACCCCAACGCCACCCGGCTCCCTTTCACAGGGACCGCCGGGGTGAGGGGAATCCCGGCTGCGAATCGCGGGGATATCCGAAGCCGACCACAGAATCGCGGGGAAGCCCTTTATCAGGGACCGCGAGGGAAACCCCATTTACTAAGCCACGCCAGCTCGGGGGAAGCCCAAAACCAAGGGAGCATTCAAAGGGGAAATGCCGGCTCCCGACACCGCAAGGATCCCTGCTTCAAAGTTCCATAGATGCTGCTGCACCGCTGAGTTTCGCCAGCATTTTAGGTCCCAACTACAAGGCGACTTCAGAGTCCGGCTGCCCGAGGAGGGTAAGCGCTAAAACAGGAGGCTGAAAGGCCTAGACTGAAGTCAGGCCAGGAGGGCCCCTCCGACATGGGTTCATCCTCGGACGTTTTACCCATCCTAATTGGCCAGGGAGGGCCATATCAGCGCAGGTCTCCTCGAGAGCCTGTGGCAGCACCTTTTTCACGGCTGCCTACAAAACTCCCTTCTGCGAAGGTGAGTGCGAGGAGTCAGTTGGCAACTGACTATGAACTTGGAAGCATGTCCGAGGAACAGGTGCTGGCTGGGAGTTACCATGCACCTGGAAAGACATGGGTCCACATACACCAGCAGCCCTACGCTCCAATCAAGGATGGAAATCGAACCCGCATCGGGGGCCTTTTAGGCTTACCATGAAACCACCGGTAGCCATAAATGTAGGTGGGTCTGGTTCTTTCCGAAATGTGGGGTTGTGGACCATTTACAAGAAGGTTGGAAGAGATAGTTTATACTGCACAGTACAAGCGGGACAGTCTCGGAATATGGCTGGAGTTGCCTCTTTAGGCAGGCTCGCTATTATGACAAATGAGGCCTGTTTATTATCAACAACCCCAAATCGCATGTGCAGTATAGACATTGAAACTTCGCGACTTTAATTCCCTTGGGGTCAACTTCATTCACAGGGCACCGGAAATATCTGAAATTTAACTGGATGGGGCAATGATACAGTTAAAACATTGCAAAATAGGATAACTTCAGCTCCCAGGTTATTTACTAAATGAGTGCTTCGGCTGCTCAGAGTTAATAAATATTGTTAAGAGCTATCTGGTTGAGATTAAACGCTGTATTTTTGCTAAGTTAGCTGTATCAGCCACAAAACTCATTTGAGAAATTGGGTTCTCATCTGTCCAGATAAATTTAAGTTGATACCAACTGAAATTATTGATGATTGGGATTACCTTTAACTCTATTTAATCATCTGGGACTCCGTCCTGAGGTAAGGGATTGGAATTAATTGAAGCTCGTAACAAAACTGATCAAGCAACTTTCTGTTCATCAAGTATAATTGGCTTGCAGCTGTGCTATTTAGGCCTTTGCACAATCAGAACTATACAGCATGCAAAAGAAGTAAGCACTCAAGCACCATGTGGTCATTGTTACCAGCTCTATGCTATTCCACTAAATCAGCAAATCTTCAGTTAAATTACAAACTGATGCTATTGTTCAGGATGAGAAATTGCTCATGCCATCTAGTTACAGATGTGGATGGGAGAGTTACCAATTCCTCAGTTACATGGTATCAATTACCTATAGACACTGGGTGCATTCTGCGGATTAAAGGTTATGCGAATATGCCTAATCTGCATGCTCTAGTCCAAGTTGATACACTTCAGTGGTGGAAAATGTCTGTTTACATGGGTGCAAACAAGTCAAAATATCCGGTGATAGTTTACCCAAACCTCATTACGGTACACAATATGGGTTGGATCACAAAGTATTAAAATACATTGTGAACATTAAAGACCAAGAAGCTTGCATCCAGGCTCAATCACCAGTGGAAAATACGTGGCATATCGGTATGGCATATTGGTTACATCCTAGCTACACTAAGGAGGAATGTTCTTTTATGTCTTCCTCCATTTCTGCCTCAACAGACGGGTTTACAAAAATTCAGCAAGTTCCCGTCTCAGGCATTTTTATAGTGCCTGCCGGGCTTAGCCAGCCATGGTTCCCACTGATGTGGGGAATGATAGAACCATATATGGTTATTCTAGACACAAGTATTTAACTAAGTTACAGAGATAGGTTGAATAAGTTAGGTCTTTATTCTCTGGAGCGCAAAAGGTTAAGGGGGGACTTGATAGAGGTCTTTAAAATGATGAGAGAGAGACAGAATTGATGTGGACAAGCTTTTCCCTTTGAGAATAGGGAAGATTCAAACAAGAGGACATGACTTCAGAATTAAGGGACAGAAGTTTAGGGGTAATATGAGGGGGGAACTTCCACTCAGAGAGTGGTAGCGGTGGGAATGAAGTGGAATGGAGGCAGGTTCATTGGTATCATTTAAAAATAAATGGATAGGCATATGGAGAGAACAAGGGTTATGGTATAGTGCCAGGTGGGACTAAGGGTGGGACGGGAAGGGCCGATGGCCTGTTTCAGCAATTGTTATATGTTATATGGTTAATAGCCAATCATCTCAGCATGATATAATCAATTCTTTGTATTACAGAGACTGAGAAGACCGTTCCTGCGGCTGGGGTTGTTAAACCAACCATGAACGTGCTCACTGCCGATCGCAGGGATAGCACCAAAAAAAAAATCAATATTTCCTCATAAGGAAATGGGAGGTATTTGTTTTATAATTATATTACATATTCGGCACGGATGACTGACGTCTTGTAGTTCAGGCTCATATGAGGGCTTGACAAATCATGATGTCTAAAGTGCCATCAACCATACCTAAGTGCTTCATCATACTGGCTGAAAGGAGTAGAATCCACTCTGGGGGGCTCACCCTAGATTATGAAGGAAATCTGCAACTCGAAAACTCCCAGGCCTAGGGACGCAGAGATATGGGGTGTTAACGTTGTGCTACGTTGCTTCGCTGAAGGGCTCCAGCTACATCCCTGTCCTTGGACTAACTCACTTATAAGTGGTTACGCTCATAGCCCTGCATGCAGCACTACGGGTCCAGTCATTACATAAACGTTGACTGGATAGGATGATTATATCTGCAGTCTAAATAACACTTATGTTATGACTTAGTCAAGCAGGATAGACCAGGGGCACCAGATCTCAAACTAGATGTTCACATATCCCATGAACCTTCGATTGTGTATGGTCACACATCTACACCAGAATGTTAGATCACTAGAGCCTAGAGACTCTGAACTAGCAATATTGTTAGTTACATCTAGCGTCAAAAGAAGGTATCACTTCAGACCATCTTCAGGTGGTTATGGGTCTGGCTTATACAGGAGTAAATACTGACATTTCAAATCACTCCACCAAGGCTGTAACAACCTCAGCAGCAGGGTTATGGAAGTTAGCGGGACCACATCCTAGCGGTTGCAGGATGGTCAATCTAGCAATTTTCCACACATTTAGTACTAACCCATTACCAGATCGGGGGTATTTACGAACTCTATGTTAAGTTCTGTTCATAGTTCCTCCCGGGTGAGGGAAGTTACTATTGTCATTATTTGTGTCTGAATACGATAACATACTTCCTCCCCTGGTCAACTAAGGCAGTGAGTGAAGCCTGGACTCATTCCACAGCATGAAATCACAGATCTTTAAAATCTTCACGTAGTCACTCACGTGACTCCAAAGTAAAATAGTAAAATTAAACGAGAACTTACCAGTTTGAAGTTTGATCTTTATTTTATGAGGAGTTACGATGAGGGATTACGTGCCCTCTGCTCCCGCCCTCTATCATAAAGGTCAACTGGTATTCTAGTTCTTCTTATCTTACTATGTTTATTTCATCTACTGTTGTCTGTGATTTCACACCGCTGCTTTGAAGAATGTCGCGCATGCGTGCTGGACGGGGTCTTCACGTAATCCCTCATCGTAATTCGTGAGCATCCTAAAAAATGAATGCTCACAGTCTTTTTCCCAGGATAAAGGATTCTAAAACCAGAAGGCATACTCTTAAAAAGATGAGGGATAAATGTAAGTGAGTCTGAGGCAAGGATAGTCTGCATCTGGAATGAGTTGCCAGAGGAAGTTATAGAGTAGATACTATTGACATTTGGACAGATATATGGATAGGAACGTTTTAGAGACCTACTGTATGGGCCAAATGAAGGCATATAAGATTAGAACTATGCCAACTCGGGCAGCATGGACAAAGTGGGCCGAAGGGCCTGTTTTAGTTCCCAACACCTGACCTTGTTGTGCAGATCTATGAATGTAAATATGTAGATGTGCGTTTGGAGCACCTCGGCATGAAAGACTTTCAGTCAAGGTGATGGATGAAAAATGGAAGTGCTGTGGAAAGGTGAGTGGTATGTTCCCAATCAAAGTTCCTTGTTGTGGAGCAAGACTATCCTGGTAAATGCAAGATGCTGACGTGTAGTACACAACGGATGAAAGACTTTGGGCCAAGGTGATGGATCCATTTCAGTAACCCAACCAACTGTGGTATCCCTGAGTCGCAGTGGAGATCAACGTGGGGGGGGGGGGGGGGGGGGGGGGGGGGTAAATGCAATGGGCTGATGTGTAGTACACAACGGAGCAGAACGTGGGCCTTTTTTTCATCCATTTCAGTAACCCAACCAACTTTGGGTATCCCTCTCGCAGTGTAATCAACGTTGCGGGGGCCAGTTTGTGTTAATAAATTAAAATTCTGAAAATGAGGAGAAGATTTTTACCAAAGAACTTTTATTTTTACAAGGATGTTTCCGTAACCGGTTTCCGTCTCTGCACTATTATCCTATGGGATCTTTGGTGCAGAGACGGAAGCCGGTTACGGAAATGGGGCCGAAAATTACCCATGAATCTGCCCATGACCGTACTACGTCTTTTTGGTCGAGTGGACTATCTTGCTTGCTATAGAATGTTTGATGGAGAAGGTGAGCTGAAGTTCCTGAGTCTGTGCCATATGCCCTTTTAACTCGATGAGAAATGGGCGAACTGAAGAAGAATTTATCCACACTGGGTATGGTAATGACCTGGAACCAGTTAATGATGAGGGTGGTGAAAGCTGAGACAATTATTGGTTTCAAATGGAAATTGGAAAGGTGCTTAAGGGAAATAAACTTAAAAGGAATAAACAGGGTACAAGAATGGAATTAATTGGATCTGTCGGTCGTTAACTGTTGTGGACTTAATGGGCTGAATAGCCTTCTCTGCTGGAATGACAATGACATTAATTGAATGTTTAGTATCAGTGACTATCATGTCCGCTGCTCTCCAGGTCACTTGATGGATTTACTTCACAATGGATGAGTAAGGATATAAAGAGTGTAAAGCAAAGATCCTATAGCAGAAGCTCTTTGGTGTAAAGCACAACCTGAATAATGATTCCTCAAACAAACAAATACTGCTACAGTGCCGACCTCCACTCACTCTGGGACCACAATATACTGCATTCTACACAATGAAAACTAGTGACCCAGTGCCCTCACTTTCCATACGAAGCTTTTTAAATCAAAATATGTATTTCACAATTTAATATGGCAATGGAACCTCCTGGTTCTGTTAAAAGCATGTGATGGCTCCCCACAGCTGCTGGTTTCCATCTGAAAATGAATTTCCAAAAGCCCTTCCCCCATGAATAAATAAATGTTATATTAGTTGCAGTTGTAATCATCATTCTTTTTATATTAATGAAACAGGAAATTATCTCAAATAATTACTAAGGTAAATCTTTCCTTGTGAGAATGTTGTTGTAATTGCACTGCATGTATGTACATGCACATATACGCGCACACACGCGCGCACACATGCGCACACACATGCGCACACACAAACATACACACACAAACATACACACACCCATACACACGTGTGCATGCACACACACACACACACACACACACACACACACACACACACACACACACACACACCACACACACACACACACACACACACACACACACACACACACACACACACACACACACACACACACACACACACACACATGTGCACGCACACACACACACACACTCACTCACTCACACACACACACACACACACACACACACACACACACACACACACACACACACACACACTCACACACACAGCTCACACACCCACCCACACACAGGCACACACACACATAGACACACATACACACATGCACGCACACACTCGCACATGCACACACACACACATATATATGCACACGCACATGCACACACACATGCACACACACATGCGCACACACATACAAGCACACTCACACATGCACACACAAACATACACACACACACCCACACACATGCACATGCACACACACACATACACACATGCATGCACGAACAGCCAGACACACATACACACACACACACAGACACACACACACATACAGACACAGACACACACACAGACACACATCCACACAAATACACAAGCGCACGCACACACAAACACACACACACATGCACACACATGCACGCACGCACACACACACACATGCACACTAACACACACACACTCACACACACACATATACACACACATATGCACACACATGCACATGCACACACACATGCACACACACAGACAAGCACACTGACACATGCACACACAAACATACACACACCCATACACACGTGCATATGCACACACACACACATACACACACACACACACACACACATGCACGCACACACACCCCACACACATACACACACACACAGACACACACACACACACAGACACAGACGCACACACAGACACACATCCACACAAATACACAAGCGCACGCACACACAAACACACACACGCACACATGCACACACATATGCACACACGCACACACACATGCACACTAACACACCACACACACATACACGCACACACACCACACACACACACACATCCACACATGCACACTCACATACACACACATACACACACATGCACATGCAGACACACACACGCGCACTCAGACACATGCACACACATATACACACACATGCAATCACACACACGAGCACTCGCATACACACATACACATATGCATGCACACACACACGGATGCATGCAAACACACACACATGCATACACACACCTACACAAACACACACATACGCACTCACTCACTCACATGCTCACTCACACCCTCACTTACACCCACACACACACAGGTGCACACACACACACACATGCTCACTCACACCCCCACACACAGGCCCACACACACACACACACATACACACACAGACACTCACACACACACGTGCGTACACACACATCCACACACAGCACACAGCACACACACACACACACGCATACACACGCACACAAACACACACAACACATACACATGCACATACACACACACACACACAAATACACACACACACACGCACATACACACACACACATACGCACACATGCCGCACGCACACACATGCACGCGCACTAACACTCATACACACACATACACACACTTACACACCCACACATGTACATACACACACAAACGTATACATACATGCACACACACACACATACAAACACATGCACACACACATACACGTGTAAGCACACACACGCGCGCACTCACACACACGTACACACACACACACACACACACACAGACACACACACATACACACATGCATGCACACACACATGCACATACACACACGCATACACACTCTCTCACAGTTGCCCAACTATGGCCTGACTCCAACTGCAATGTCTGGATCAGAAATGGTTCTGTTAGGTTTAGGAAACTGGTAAATAACTTTTTTTTTTCCTTTGGAAACTGGGTATGCAGTTATACAGGGTCAACGTATTTTAAAAGCGAAACCTTGCACTAGCCTCTGAAGACAATGAATTCAATGCAGATAATTAATACACTTCACAGACTGTCTGAACAACTCCCAGTTGGTAATGAACCATTGGAAAAAACATCCTCAGCTCTGGTCTGTGTTGGAAATGCCAATGAGATAAGGCCATACCCAGAGAGGCCACACACTAAAAAAGAATGCCTTCCATTCAGGTTCAGGTGATTTAATTCTTCCAGTTGAACATCAGTACCTCACTCCATTTACACTTGACCCTGCTGGAGAAATAGAGAGCAGATATTGTCCGTCTTCATCAAGTGCCAGAACTAGAAGTAAGAGGCAGGCAGCTGGAGAGATACAACAATAATTCTTGTTATCTTAGAATTACTAATATCATAGCAGATCCTTCTGACACCAAACTGCTTCAGAGTTTGAAAGGTTTAATTTTTCAAGGAGTAACTCAATTTCTAAGTAGACTTTCCATTTCTTGCTAACGACGCTTGCTTTTTGCCAAATTAGAATTTTGCCTTTGCATAACTTCGATACGATACAATATGATACGATACGTTATGATAGAACTTTATTTATCCCAGGAGGGATATTGATCTGCCAACAGTCATAAAACACAAGATCCATGAAACATGAAATTAAAGTGACGAGTGGAAAGGATTGGGGATGTACAAGGATTTGGGGAGGAGGGGTGGAGGGGAGTCAGTCTCAGTCTACCCCATGACAGTTTGAAAGCCACAGGGAAGAAAGGTGGTGCCCGTAATGGCCGCCTCGCCAGCAGTCTGTCTTGTCCCTTGTCTGTTTTTATTATTTTAAGTATGTCTTGAATGTTTGTTTTAATGTCTCTTTGTATGTTTTATGTGGGGGGGAGCGAATAGGGGGAAACTTTTTTTCAGTCATTTACCTGGACGGAGATGCGATTTTTCTCCATGTTGCATCTCTGCTCCCCCCCCCCCCCCCCCCTTTGTGATCTACAACATGGAATGGCGTGGCCTTTCCTGGAGACCGGCCCGCAGCTTCAAGCCGAAGGGGGCGGAGCGGTTTACCACGGACTTACCTGCGATCTTTTGCCTAGAATTGCCAGTGTGGGATCCACAGAGCCTGTGGACTTTAACACCATGAAGCAGCGGTCTCCGGTAAGAAGTGGCCGACTTGGGAGCTCCATGCCGCGGAGTGTTCCGATCCGTCCCGAAGTCAGAGTTTCCATCATCCCAACAAGAGGGCTTGTACAGCGGACCGTCGGAGGGTTCATGGCCCCGACCACGGGTGAACAAGGAGGAAGATGGCTGAACTTTATTGCCTTTCATCGCAGTGAGGAATGTTGATTCCACTGTGGTGGATGTTTATGTTAAACTTTATTTTATGTGCCGTGTGTATTTTGCTTTTTTACTTAGTATGGCTGTATGGAAACTCAAATCTCAATGTACCTTAATTGGTACATGTGACAATTAAATTGTACCTTGAATCTTGATTTCCTGTGGCATTCTGTACTTGGTCGAACCAGTCTGTAGCTGAAGGTGCTCCTCAGGATGACCAGTGTGAGCTGCATTGTCCAAGATGCTCCGGGTTGAGCATCCACCCCTCCAAGACCATTCCCAGTGAGTCCAACTCCACCCTCAGGACAGAGCCAGCTTTCCTGATGAGTTTATTAATCCTATTGGTGTCCGCAGCCTTCGCCCTGCTGACCCAGCACATGGCAGCGAAGAAGATGGCACTGGCTATCACTGGCACTGGCTATCGGTAGAACATCTGCAGCAACTTACTGCCAACTTTGAAGGAACAGAGCCTTCTCAAAAAGTACATCTGGCTCGGTCCCTTGTACCGAGGCTGTCCCTCAGTGTTCCTGGACCAGCCCAGTTTCAAGTGGAATGATCAGATTTCATGTTGAATGTAGACTACTCAATCAAGTTATAGTCTGATTGCTAAACACCTGAAAGCCAAATTATAAGCTAGTTCCAGCAGAACTAGTTCAGCAAAGGAGTCTGTTGTAATAAACATGAGGATTGCATGATTTTTAATACATTATTATAAACAATAGATATCAAATGTTTCATAGATTCAATGACCTGGAATTGATCCAAGTTTTGGGTCATAGAGTAATTGAGTCCCAGAGTGTGGAAACAGGCCCTTCGGCCTAACTCGCCCACACCGGCCAATATGTTGCATCTACACTAATCCCACCTGCCTGCGCTTGGTCCATATCCCTCTAAAACTGTCCTATCCATGTACCTGTCTAATCTATATTACCAAAAGTAAGATCTTAACCGCTTTTGGCCCACTGTGCTGCGATTTCCGAGAGAACGCCGTCACCTACGGCCGTCATTTTTGGCCACCTCGCTCAGAGCCCATGTCTGCCTTCCTGGACCAGAGGAATTTTCCCATCGATGAAAAATCAGAGCGATATCAATGTTTTAAAAAATTTCACCACTCTCTCTGCTGCCCCTGCTGGAGGGAGGGGGAGGGACTATAAAACCAGGAAGTGGTGTACCTCACTCAGTCTCTGCAAGATGGAGGTCACGTCTCTCTGAGCTCTGAATAACACTGAATACATGTCTACTCAACTGTGAGTGCCCTTAATGTGGTTTGAAAATGAAAATATGGTTGGTTTGAAGTAAAAAGGCACTGCCTGCAAATGGTTGTTTGGGGGGTTTTGGTTGAAGTAAAAAAGCACTCTCCCACTCTCCCCTCCTCTCTCCCCCCCCCCCCCCTCTCTCCCCCTCTCTCCACTCCTCTCTCTCCCCCTCCCCCCCATCTCCTCCCCCTCCCCCCCCTCTTTCTCCCCCCTCCTCCCCTCCACCCCCTCCCTCCACTAAACCCCCCTCCCCTCAACACCACCCTACCCCTTCCCTCCCCCCCCTCCCTGCTCCCCACCTCTCCCCCTCCCCCACCCACCCTCTCTCAGCCCCCTCCCTCCCCCCCAATCCCCCCCCCCAATTCCCCCCTCTCCCTATCTCCCATCTTTCTCTCTCCCCCTCCTCCCCTCCATCCCACTCTCCCACCCTCCCTCACCTAAACGCCCCTCCCCTCCACACCCCCTACCCTTTCCCTCCCCTCTCCCCACCCCCTCACACCCCCCTCTCAGCACCCCCTCTCTCCCCCTCACCCTCACCCCCTCTCTCCTTCCCTCCCCTCTCTCTGTCCTCCCTCTCTCTCCCCACCCTTCCCCCCCACCAACCCTCCCTCTTTTCCTCCCCTCCACCCCCCTCTCCCTCTTACCCCTCTCTCTCTGTCTCTGCCCCTTCTCTCTCTGCCCTCACTCTCGAGCCCCACCCCCCTCTCTTGATGTGACTGCAAGTTGGGGGCTATGCGTCAGTAGATATGGTGGTTATGGGGGTAAAAGGAGCAAATGAATAATATTAATATAATATCAAGGGGAGTAATTGGCGTGTGTGCGGGGGTGGGGGGGGGGATAGTTAGTGTGTGTGACGCTGCATGCCGCCTCTTACCCCCCCCCCCCAACCACACGTTGGGGGAACAGACCCAACGGGTCTGCACTTGATCTAGTTGTTACTTAAACTTTGCAATAGTCCCCTCCTCAACTACCTGTGGCAGCTTGTTGCATACCCCCACCACCCTTTGTGTGAAAAAGTTACCCCTCAGGTCTCTCAGGGTTTTAGAGTGCAAATGCTTCATCCTAACTGGGCGGCACGGTGGCGCAGCGGTAGAGCTACTGCCTTACAGTGCCAGAGACCCGGGTTCAATCCTGACTGTATGGAGTTTGTACGTTTGTATGTTCTCCCCGTGGCCGGCGTGGGTTTTCTTCGAGATCTTCAGTTTCCTCCCACACAAGAAATACAGGTTTATAGGTTAATTGGCTTGGTACAAATGTAAAATTGTCCCGGGTGTGGGTATGATAGTGTTAATAATATGTGGGGGTGGTTTGTCAGTGGAGACGCGGTGGGCTGTATCTCCAAAGTAAACGAAAGTACACTAAACTGTTTGAAATCATAGTCTTTATAAAATAATTATGATATAAATATGGAAAATTACAAATTTAAACTATAGATTATTTAAACTAAATTTCTTTGAATAATTAATGAGAACAAATGAATAACTAAAGAATCACATTAATTTGCATTTTCATTCACTATAGTTTCACCAATATTTGATGAAAAATTCTGCCACAGATAATAATTTTGTCTCATTCACTTCAACCTGCACATTACTGCAACCTACAAATTAGTAGCTGACGAATTAATTCAATAGTGCTTTTTATTAATCCAATAATCATTATAATCAATTATTTACAAAAATGAAATGTACAACAATATAAACAAACCCATCACCATAATACAAAGTAAAAGAAATATTCTTAAATACTAAATATTGACTAACTATTTCACAATTATTGTGAAGGATACATTCCACCCCCCGTGTTCCCGGAAATCCCGTTGCCCGTGGACAGGGTGTAGTCCCTCTCTAACACCACTCGGGCACGGGCGTATCCCCGGAAAAGGGGCAGGCAGCCGGGACTCGTGGATGGCCAGCTTGGCCAGGCCCAGGAGCAACCCAACCAGGGCACCTTCAACCCTACCCTCTCCCCTACGCACAGGGTGTCCACAGATCAGGATGGTGGGTGTGAAATGCAGCCAGAAGGCAAGGAGCAACCCCTTTAGAGAATGAAGCAGGAGCTGCAGCCTCACACACTCCATGTACATGTGGAACACAGACTCTTGCAGCCCGCAAAAGTGACAGGCGGCTGGCGAGTCTGTGAACCGCGAGAGAACCAGGTTGCAGGGGACTGCTCGGAGCAGTACTCTCCACCCCAGGTCCCAGATGTAGAGGGTTCAATATTGCTTTGGTGGTAATACTTCTGGTAGCATTTCACAAGCTGCATTTGGAGGTGAAATTGTGGGCTAGTAATCAGGCCAGTAGCTACCTTACCAACATCTAGTACCACTGTACAATTAGTATATTATGAACAGTGGTTATGTATTCAGCTATTTATAACATGAAAAAAAAAGAAAATCAATCGTAGTCAGAAGCTTATACAGCATGGAAACAGTTCCTCTTAGGCCCCTTTGGTCATGGCTGACCATGGGTGTCTCCAGAGTGCTATTCCCTATATGGAGGACGCCTGTGCATGACTTTGTTGTAACGTCGTGCACAGACAGCCACCCCACGGCCCTCGACAGATCTGGGTCAGGATCCAGTGGCATGGAGTCCAAGACGACCAGAGAACCTTTTCTTCTGCAGCCTTCATCCGCCTTCCCAGCCGTTGTGATGCTCCACTAAGGTCAGCCATCGTCCTCCGCCTGTTCCACTGTTGAGGTCTTGGTTGGATTGCTCTTTGTCAGAGACCTCCCCCTCAACCGTACCACCATGGGTGGCCCTACCAGGAGAATAGCTCCAGATGGCATCGCTCTCAGGATCTCAGGACCACACAAACGGTTTCTGAAGCCCACCTTTATCATGCCATCTATTGGCCCATAGCCCTCTGAACACTTAATTTTCATGTATTTGTCCAAATTACTTTTACCATACAACCATATAACCATATAACCATATAACAATTACAGCACGGAAACAGGCCATCTCGGCCCTACAAGTCCGTGCCGAACAAATTTTTTTTTTCCCCTTAGTCCCACCTGCCTGCACTCATACCATAACCCTCCATTCCCTTCTCATCCATATGCCTATCCAATTTATTTTTAAATATACCAATGAACCTGCCTCCACCACTTCCACTGGAAGCTCATTCCACACCGCTACCACTCTCTGAGTAAAGAAGTTCCCCCTCATATTACCCCTAAACTTCTGTCCCTTAATTCTGAAGTCATGTCCTCTTGTTTGAATCTTCCCTGTTCTCAAAGGGAAAAGCTCGTCCACATCAAGTCTGTCTATCCCTCTCATCATTTTAAAGACCTCTATCAGGTCACCCCTTAACCTTCTGCGCTCCAGAGAATAAAGAGCTTTTACTAGTCATAATTCCCAACTTAATGACATCCTTCTTATAATGTAGCTGCATAACCAATGGTGGTCTTACCAATGACTTGTACAGCAGCATCATGATGTGTCAGCTCTTGTACTCATTACCTTTTCTGATCAAGGCAGTTGTGCCCCACACGTTCCACACCACACTGAGCACCTGACTTTCCACTTTTAGCGAACCATGTAATCTCAGATAGAACGTAGAAGAGTACAGCACATGAACAGGTCCTCACACCAAATCTCTGTGCCAGCTCTTATCTACTTCACATAATCCATGTCCCTCTATTCTGTGCATATCCATGTGCCTATCCAAAAGTCTCTTCAATGCCACTATCATATGTACTTTGACCACCATTTATATGGCAGCACATTGTACAATGCATTCCAGCCAATCATTGCCCTCTGTACACATCTCCTTTGAGCTTTGTCCCTCTCAGTTTAAAGCTATGCCTTCCAGTATTTGATTTTTCCATGCTGGGTAAAAAGTTTCTGACTGTCTACCGTCTCTGATCTCTCTGTGTTGCAACACTCTCCAGGGCTCTACCATTTACTGTGTGAGTCCTGCCCTGGCAAATCATACCCTTGTTGAATGTACCAGAGTGTGACACCTCACACTTCCATTTCACATATCCTTTAGCCCACTTCCCATCTGATCTAAACCTTGTTGTAAACTGAGATATCCTTCCTCACTGTTCAGTCTACCACTAAAGCTGGTGTCATCTTCAAATTTACCAACAATGTTAACTACATTGTCATTGATATCGCCAATGTATATAAACAGCAATGGACCCAATGGGACCCTTTGATCTTTTTGGTATGTGCTCTGTTGATGGGACTTTCCCTACAGGTGTCTGTGAAATGTTTTCCTTAATCTTGAATGGTAGCTTCCCCTCTACCATTGTTAATAAGTCACAGGCATTTCTTACACCACTGCTCTTATCCTTTTTCTCCAAGACAGATCAAGAAAAGAGTGTTGCGATCCTCACCTGCCACCCACCTGCGTCAGTATTCAACAGATGCAATTTCTGCCACCTCCAAGGTGGTTCCACGACCAGACACATTTCCCCCTCTCCACTCTGCCAGCTGGGCCACTGTGCCATGCCGTTTGACTGGAAGAGGAGGTCCTGCTGGCCTCACCCATTGGAAAGAAGGAATGGGTGACATTTTGGGTCAAGACCCTTACTTAAACTGAGAGTCAGGAGAGAGGGAAACTAGAGATAAGGAAGGGTAAGGTGTGAGCTTCTTTTTTGCACATCGGGTGGCATGATGGCGCAGCGGTAGAGTTGCTGCCTTGCAGCGCCGGAGACCCCGGTTCGATCCCAACTACGTGGTGCCATCTGTAAGGAGTTTGTACGTTCTCCCCGTGACCGTGTGGGTTTTCTCCGAGATCTTCGGTTTCCTCCCACATTCCAAAGACGTACAGGTTTGTAGGTTAATTGGCTTGGGTTTGTATACTTGGTATAAATGTAAATTGTCCGCAGTGCGAGTTGGATAGTGTTAATGTGCGAGGATCGCTGGTCGGAGCAGACTCGGTGGGCCAAAGGGCCAGTTTCCACGCTGTATCTCTAAACTAAGCTAAAGTAAACTAAAGTAAACTAATCTCTGCCAAGTCTCGAGAGAACCTTGTCCAAGGCCCATCAAAGTAGAGGATGGATTGCACCACAAAACTAAAGTCTATGCATTAAGAGTACAAAGAAACCTAATGTAAATGGTGGCAGAAGCCCACCACCTCTTGAGTTTCATTCATACAACTTGTCAGGTAACGGAACTTCTTCCAGTATTGCTCCATATTTCTGGACTTCCATTTCTGGTTGACCACTTTCCCACTCATCTACCCAGAAGTTGACCCATGGAATTCTGTCCATTTCCCCTGTGCCTGTCCCCAAACACAGGCCTTTCTTGGAAGCACCTGGGCTTCAGCTCTGCCTTGCACAAATATGCAAATTCCTTTTGCTAAAGTCTCTCCCTCCTTTGTGAAAACCACTGGCATCATGAGACGTATGACTTCAAGGACAGATGTCCTTCTGTGACCGGTAAACAGTTCAACAATTGCACAAAATGCAACCAAGTTTTCACGGCAAAAAAAGCATGAAATCAAATTCTTGGTCCACAAGCTTTTGCAGATGAGAAAACTGCTTCTCTGAAGTTTAGATTAATACCATACACCACGTAAACAGGCCCTTCAGCCCACCGAGCCCATGCCAACCACTGATCTCTCATTCCCACTAATTCTATGTTATCCCACTTTCTCACCCACACCCTACACACTAGGGGCAATTTACAGAGCCCAATTAACGTGGAAAACCCATGCGGTTGGCACAGTGGCACAGCAGTAGAATTGTTTACTTACAGCCCCAGAGACCCGGCTTCAATCCCGACTACCGGTGTTGCCTGTATGGAGTTTGTACGTTCCTCCCTGTGACCGCATGGGTTGTCTCCGCATGCTCCGGTTTCCTACCACATTCCAAAGACATGCTTGTTTGTAGGTTAATTGGCTTCTGTAAATGGTCCTCAGAGTGTAGGATAGAACTAGTGTACAGGTGATCGCTGGTCGGTAGTGATTCGACGGGCTGAAGGGCGTACTTCCATGATGTATCTCCAAACTAAACTAAACCAAGCTGAATTGTGTTTGGTTGACCAGACTGATTTTTTGTTTGACTATAAGAAATCTTTTTAAAAACAATTGAAGTTACGCATCATTTAAACAATGGAATCAAATATTTTAAAGTAGAGCTTGTTTCTGAGTGCATGATTGGCTCCCACTGCACAATACACAATACATAATACCATTTATTGTCACTTGAACATCATAGAGGCTCAAATGAAATGTTGTTTCTGCAGTCATACACACAAGAAAAAAAGACCCAAGACACAACACAATTTACACAGACATCCATCACAGCGCATCTCCTCCTCGCTGTGATGGAAGGCAAAAAAACGTATCTCTCCCCTGCACTCCCCATTCCCCTCCCGATGTCAGAGTCAAAGTCCCCGGCGGGCGATGGCAATTGTCCCGCGGCCATTAACGCCGCGCCGGGTGATGCAAGGCCCTGCTCCGGGTCTTGTTATTGGAGCCCCCGGCGGGCGCTAGCAAAGTCCCGCAGCCGTTGAAGCCGCGCCGGGCAATGATGTCAGGCCCCGCTCCAGGCACTCCTCGACCCCGCGACTCGGGCGGGTGAAGTCGCCGTTGCGGAAGCCCCGAAAAGCGGTCTCCCAGCAGGGACCCGCGGGCTCCCGGTGTCACTGTCCACCGGACCTGTGGTAAGCCTCCGAATCCCCAGTGTCGGGTCGCAGCCGAGCGCCACCACAGCTCCACCCGTTCCGAAGCTGGCCAGCTCCACGATGGTGAGTAAGTCCACAGCTCCGCGACTGGATCTCCAGGTCGTTCCGGTTGGAGGCCGCTCCACGTTGCAGCCCCAATGACAACGGAGACCCGACAGGGAAAAGGTCGGGTTCTCCGTGCAGGGGGAAAGATTTTAAAAGTTTTCCACACACACACACACACACACATACCCCATCAAAAAAAAATAAAATCTACATTAAAACGGGACAAAAAATAACAAAAAGACAGACGGACTGCAGAGGCCGCTGCGACGTGAGTCGCGCCGCCCACCGCTTTGCAGTGTTTGGAGCTATTGTGCTATTCATAAATAATGGAGAAGATGAATATAATCGCTTTTGTTCGGATATTTTCTGATGTGTACAAGCTTTCAAAAGCTCATGCATACTTAACCAAACAAATAGCATCAATTCTCATTGACATAAGCACTTCATCATTTCATCAAAAAGTCACTAGGGCTTCACTGTAATAGTCATTCAGCACCCCACTTATAACCTGAATCAAATAACTCTGAATCACTTAAGTAATCTATAAAAATACATCATGAAAAATTGACAGTTTGATTCTTCATGGGGGGATGATTGTCATTTGCAGCCTCTGTAAGAGTGACTTGTCATGACACATGAAACTGCAATGTTTTCTTAATGCAACATTTTTCAGCCACACTTTGATAAATGTACTTGGGAATTTCTGCCACTGAGGGTGCCCAATTAATGTATCTAAAAAAATGCAAAGCCCCTTCCAAACTATCTGCTCTCCCAGCAGCTTGGTTGGCTGTAGTCAAACTAAATAGGATCTTTGTACCAAATATAACTGTACTCTTGTCGTATTTTACCACTTAGTTTGTGCTTAGCAGTGCTCTAGTTCACAAGAAACAGGTGATATGTTACCAAATACACCCCCCTGCTGCTCATACCGACACTATAAAGAGAAAGATCAAAGTTTGCATTTTCAGCTGCACATCATAGGAGACCTTTTCATCCTTTTTCTAAGTCACTGTAAATAGAAAGAACAATGGATTCTGAAAACAGCAGTGCAATATTATTACTGTGTACTGTTATCAAAAATCACAATTATGGAAATCATACCTGACATATCAAACACTAATGGTGAAATCAATAAGATTCCATTGCTTTTTTCTTCTCTCAAGCCTTACTTTATTAATGAGTTTGTCAGATATAAAAGAGTGTTTGTAGGACTAAATGTCATTTATCTGACAGCTATTTTTTTGATCAGTTTGATAACAAGTGCAAAAGAAAATTCAGCCTTATTGAAGTAACATGAACATATCCTGTGCATGACTTTCACTCTAATATTTTAAATGGATATTGCACACATCTGGAATCATCAGAACTGTAGCCCAACGACAACTTAAAGATGTTAATTATTTTTTGTTTTGTTAAACTGTGCCATGAAAATGCATAAAATGGGATGTCAAGAGGGCAACCAATAAATTATTCAGGTCTTAATCAAGTTATACTCATTTTTCAAATTCTGCTGGAAAAGCCCTGGACATTGCAACTGTGATGGCACAAATGCGTTTGCGGCACTGGACCTGTACTCACTGGAGTTTAGAAGGATGAGGGGTGACCTCATTGAAACTTACCGAATAGTGAAAGGCCTGGATAGAGTGGATGTGAAAAGGATGTTTCCACTAGTGGGAGAGTCTAGGACCAGAGGTTCATAGCCTCAGAATTAAAGGATTTTCCATTAGGAAGGAAATCAGGTGGAATTTATTTGGTCAGAGGATGGTGTATCTGTGGAATTATTTGCCACAGAAGGCTGTGGAGGCCAAGTCAATGGATATTTTTAAGGCAGAGATAGATAGATTCTTGAGTAGTATGGGTGTCAGGGGTTATAGGGAGACGGCAGGAAAATGCGGTTAAGAGGGAGAGATAGATCAGCTATGATTGAATGGTGGAGCAGACTTGATGGCCTAATTCTTGTCCTATCACTTATGACCTTATGACCTGATGAACTTTACATGCTGCTAAAAATTAATGTAACTGAAATAGGCACAAGCTTGAGGAAACCCAGGTTAGATTTTGACCACGGGTGCTGTCTGTACGTTCTCCCTGTGACCTGCGTGGGTTTTCTCCAAGATCTTTGGTTTCCTCCCACACTCCAAAGACGCATACGTTTGTAGGTTAATTGCTTGGTGTAAATGTTAAATTGCCCCTAGTATGTGTAGGATAGTGTTAATGTGCAGGGATTGCTGGTTGGTGTGGACTCGGAGGACTGAATGGCCTTTTTCCACTCTGTATCTCTAAACTAAACTAAACCAAAGTAAAGTTCAGTAGGCAAAGCCCAGCTAGTCAAGAAATCCTTTCAATTTCATTCTCCTCCCAACCCCAAATTACTGGAGGTTAGAAGTGACCTAATTATTTACAGAGAGAAAGGGAGGATCATTTAGTAATAAAATATCCCTACAGAGAGGAGGTACAACAACTCATCAGCTGGTGTGACATCAATAACCTTCAACTCAATGTTAATAAAACAAAAGAAATAACTGTGGACTTCAGGAAGAAACAGACAGCACACACCCCACTCACCATCAATGGCAGTGCAGTGGAGTCTGTGAAAAGCACCAAGTTCCTGGGAGTGCACATCACAGATGATCAGACATGGTCCACCAACACCATCTCCCTAGTCAAGAAAGCTCAGCAACGCCTCCACTTCCTTCGACGGATGTGGAGAGCCGACCTCCCCCCTTCTGCCCTCACCACTTTTTACAGGGGTGCCATTGAGAGCATTCTTACCAGCAGTCTCTCAGTCTGGTATGGCAGTTGCTCTGCTGCTGACCAGAAGGCACTACAGAGAGTGGTGAGGACAGCGGAGAAGATCACCAGATCACCCCAACCTGCAATCCAGGACTTATACCCATCTCGCTGTCGCAAGAGAGCAACCAATATCATCAAAGACACCACCCACCCAGCACACAAACTGTTCACTCTCCTACCATCTGGCAAGCGCTACCGCAGCATGCGGAGCAAAACCACCAGATTCAAAAACAGCTTTTTTCCTCAGGCCATCAGATTACTCAACACACTCAAGAAAATTCCATGAACATTTAACTTTAACTCAATGTCTGCAGTATGCTATTTGCACTTTTCTATATTGCACCTTTATTATTGCACTTTAATAACATACCTCAAAATTTTACTACAGTCTGGCACACTGTGAATATTTTAAATAATGTATATTGTCTATCTTATTGGTATATAGTCTGTCTGTGTTATAAATATTACTTGCACATTTGGAGTATGGGGAAACGCAATTTCAATCCAATTTATTTGAATTGACGATAAAGTTTACTTTGAACTTTGAACTTTGAAAAATGACAGTTGTGGTCTTCTTTAAAACATTGCTACAGATACACAGTCAAGTTACATCAAAAATAACCCATGGTTCATTAGCAGATAACGTTATGAATATTTTCTTGACTTTAGCACAGCTACCAAAATCTGCTTGTATATAGATGACAATGTTGCCAGGACTTTAAGAGGATGTTGGCAGGACTTGAGGGTCTGAGCTATAGGTAGAGGTTGAGCAGATTGGGACTCTTATTCCTTGGAGCACAGGAAGGTGAGGGGTGAACTTATCGAGGTGAAAAAAGCATGAGAAGAATAGATCGGGAAGATGCACTGAGTCTCTTGAATCGAGGACCAGAGAACATTCAGTAATAATAATAATAATTTTATTTATAGAGCACTTTAAAAACAAACATGGTTGCAACAAAGTGCTGTACATCACTAATCATTGACAAAAAAGTTAATACACACCAAAAATAACAATCAAAAGAAATAGTAGGAAAAGACATGTAAAATAAAGAAACATCAAAAACACCACAAACAGAAGCAAAGCCTCAGGCATGGTCAAAAGCCAGGGAGTACAAATGCGTTTTAACACTGGATTTGAAGATGGACAGTGAGGGGGCCTGTCTGATGTGCAACGGCAGGGTGTTCCAGAGTGCCGGAGCAGCAACAGAGAAGGCTCTATCCCCTCTGAGCCTCCGATTAGACCTCGGTACCTCCAGGAGCAGCTGACCAGCTGACCTGAGGGACCGCGCAGGAGCGTATGGGTGGAGCAGCTCAGAGAGGTAAGGCGGGGCGAGCCCATTCAGAGATTTAAAAACAAATAACAGTATTTAAAATGAACCCGAAAGTGCACCGGGAGCCAGTGTAGCGAGCCAAGAATTGGTGATATGTGCTTCCCCTTTCGTGTCCCTGTTAAAAGACGAGCAGCACCATTCTGAACCAACTCGAGACGAGCCAGTGAAGAACGAGCAACACCAAAATAGAGCGCTTTACAGTAATCCAGCCTAGATGTAATAAAGGCATGGATTACTGTCTCAAAATGCTGCCGCTCGAGAATGGGCTTCACCTTCGCCAGCTTCCTTATGAAAGAAGCTGGACTTAACCACCGCGCATATTTGGCGATCTAATTTAAAGTCATCACTGTCCATCCTAAAACCCAGGTTCACAAACTTTTGGCTTCACGTACCTTGACAATGCTACCTAAATCAACAAATGGAGGTTCACGGCAGCCATTGGGATCAAATAAAATCACCTGTCTTATTTTCATTAAATCCAGAAAGTTTAGGGCCAACCAGACTTAATGTCATCAAGACAAGACAGAAGCGATTTTACAGAAAAGGCATCTTCCCCCCTCAGCGGCAAATAAAGCTGGGTATCATCTGCATAACAGTGGAAGGAGATGCCATGCTTTCTAAGGATGGAACCCAGAGGAAATATGTACAGCGAGAAAAGCAGGGCCCCCAGAATCGAACCCTGTGGAACCCCATATGACAGGGGAGCGGAAGAGGATTCAAACCCAGCAAGGCTAACACACATGGTTCTGCCCGCCAGATAGGATCTGAACCATCCCAGGGCACTGCCGCAGATACCCACTAACTGCTGTAGCCGAGATAATAAGATATTATGGTCCACCGAATCAAAGGCGGCAGACAAGTCCAGCAGGACAAGAACCACACAATCCCCAGAATCATTAGCCAGGAGGATATCGTTAAAAACCCTTAGCAATGCTGACTCCGTGCTGTGCGTGGTTTTAAATCCAGACTGGAAGATCTCCCGAATATCATGCTCCTCCAGGAATAGTTTTAGCTGAGCATAAACAACTCTCTCCAGTAATTTAGAAATAAAAGGCAATTTCGAGATGGGTCTAAAATTGGCCAGGTTTAAGGTGAAGAGGAAAAGATTTAATGGGAATCTGAGGGGTTACTTTTTCACACAAAGGGTGGTGGGTGTATGCCAGAGTTGCCAGAGGAGATAGTTGAGGCTGGGACTATCCCAACATTTAAGAAACAGTTAGACAGGTACATGGACAGGACAGGTTTGGAGGAATATGGGCCACACGAGGGCTGGTGGAACCAGTGTAGCTGGGACATGTTGGCCGGTGTGGGCAAGTTGGGCCAAAGGATATGTTTCCACGCTGTATCACTCTCTGACTCTATTCACTGTGCAAAATTGCAAAAAGTAACAAATGTAACTATGGAAATCTCACTCCGTTTGAATGGAATTCAACTATGCATCAGTGTTCACTTAAGTTTCCAGTTTGAATTCCTTGCTGACTACAATAATAAACATCTTTCCACATCTTAAACCTTTGACTGACTTTAAACAGAACATGGTGTGTCTGTCAAACAGCTTAGGAATGGGAGAAATGAGAGGAACAGTTCACGTCATTGGAATCTTATCCAATATGAGCGGTTTTATTTTGGATTTTCATCTACTGCCATATTTACATTTTTAAATGTGTTCCTACTTGTTTCACAGCCCCAGTAGGAATTCCAACCTGAATTGTATTCTACTGTGTAGTTTCGTTTAGCTTAGAGACACAGCGTGGAAACAGGCCCTTCGGCCCACCGAGTCCGCACCGACCAACGATCCCCGCACACTAACACTATCCTACACACACTAAGGAGAATTTAACTTTCATGCCAAGCCAATTAACCTAAAAACCTGGACGTCTTTTGAGTGTGGGAGGAAACCAAAGATTTCGGAGAAAACCCACGCAGGCTACGGGAAGAACGTACAAACTCTGTACAGACAGCACCCATAGTCAGGATCGAACCCAGGTCTCTGTCACCGTAAGGCAGTAACTCTATTGCTGTGCCACCATGCTGCCCATTGTGAATGTGTAATCCCAATGTAACTATTGGAAATTGAATTGACAACATTAGAATATAATTCGGGAATTGTAAATTGGCAATATTAAAAATTGTCACACACATAATGGACAAGTGTGAGTAAGAGAGTATTTGTTGCTCCCACAAGCACAGCACAAGATGGTCCATGCAAAAGCTCAGTCTAAGATCAAAGGGAATGTTTGAATTAGAGGGGGTTTATCTGAAAAATACTCGAGCCCTCAATGACAAATCAGACAATTACCAATTAAAGATGGTATTTACCAGAGCTGGTATTTTCAGCAATGCCCAGATCTTGAAGATTAATTAAAAAAGAGGTGTGTGCAGGAAGGAACAGCTGATGCTGGATTACACTGGAGATAGGGAATGGTAAGCTGGTAAATCGTCAGAAATCATGCCTCACTGAATCGTTTGTAGACTGACCCACTAATTACCTAAGGTTCAACTCATCGTACAGCAATTTAATGGAGAGGGAAGGATATTGTGCCATATGTTACATTAAGATTCCTGTTATCTTGTGATTTCAAGAATGGATATTTCATCGTAATATAAGGGGATGTCCCACTTGGGCGGCCAAATCCGCGAGTTTAGAAGAGTGTCTTCGACCTTCAAACTCGCAGCATGGTTTAAACATGGTCCGGGAGGTCCTAAGAGGTCGCTGGAACTCTCCTTCATTCTCGAGGGAAGTTCCCGAATACTAGTGGCCTCAGCTAGGTCACGGAAAAATTTTCAGCATGTTGAAATTGTTTCTGCGAGTAAAATTTGGTCGGCATGGTTCTTTTGAACTCGTAGTGCAGTGGAGTGGGGTCGCTATTTAGTTACAGGCAGCCGTAGGCAATCTCCTTCGCTGACCGGGCATTTTGATTGGCTCATTGGAGTTTTCAGGATCCAGGAAAACCTACCGGTAGGTAAAATGCCCGCTAAACTTTATTATACTTCTTAAAAGTGTCCCCACCCCTTCTTCCCTCCTTCTCCCCCCCCCTTCTCTCCCCCTTCTCTCGCCTTTCTCTCCACTTCTCCCCCCTTTCCTCCCCTTCTCGCCTCTTATCTCCGCATCTCTCTCCTTCTCTCCCCTTCTCTCCCCCCCCCCCCCCCCCCCCCCCCCGCGCTGTCAAAAGGACTTTCCGTTACTATTTTATCTTCCTCTTAATCGCGGGTGTGAATTTCAGACAGCACTCCCCCGCTTTCCCTGGCCCCTGCCTTTGTAATGTGTTTGTGGGTGTGTGTGTGTGTGTGTGTGTGTGTGTGTGTGTGTGTGTGTGCGTGCGTGTGTGTGTGTGTACGTGTGTGTGTGTGCGTGTGTGTGTGTGGTCGGTTGATCCAGCTCGTGGTTTCAACGCGGCCAGTCGATCGAGCTCGAGGCTTTCCAGGAGAGTGCCCTCGAGCTTGAAGGTCGAAGACACTCTTCTGAACTCGCGGATTAGGTCACCCAAGTGGGACAGCCCCTTAAGGAATTCAGCACTATTTGTCTGGGCTAAAATTCCCACTCAGGATTTGTGTATAAACACTAGCAGAGCATGAGCCAGTCTCTTGTAAATGTTGGTAGTCAAAGGAAGACAACAGCTCAACATTCTCATTCACCTCCTGCCCTTTCTATGTATTCAATACTGTCACCACCTCACTGATTCTACTGCAGTTGTACCGGGTCTTGGTGAGACCACACCTGGAGTATTGCGTACAGTTTTGGTCTCCTAATCTGAGGAAATACATTCTTGCCATAGAGGGAGTACAGAGAAGGATCACCAGACTAATTCCTGGGATGGCAGGACTTTCATATGAAGAAAGACTGGATAGTCTCGGCTTGTACTCGCTAGAATTTAGAAGATTGAGGGGGGATCTTATAGAATCTTACAAAATTCTTAAGGGGTTGGACAGGCTAGATGCAGGAAGATTATTCCCGATGTTGGGGAAGTCCGGAACTAGGGGTCACAGTTTAAGGATAAGAGGGAAGTCTTTTAGGACCGAGATGAGAAAATCATTTTTTAAGCAGAGAGTGGTGAATCTGGCGGCGCGACTCACCCGTTGCAGCGGCCCCTACAGGTTGTCTGTCTTTTATTTTTATTTTTTGTCTAGTTAAATGTAGTTGTTTGTGTTTTTTAATAGTGCTTTTAACTGTGTATATGTGGGGGGCGGGGGGGGGGGGGGGAGGGGGAAACATTTAAAAAATCTCTTCCCTGTACGGGAGACCCGACTCTTTCCCCGTTGGGGCCTAGCACCGTGGAGCGGCCTCCAGCCTGAATGACCTGGGGGCTCCAGTCACGGAGCCTGCGGAGCTGCGGACCTACCATCGTGTCCGGCATCGGAGCGTGAGGAGCGGTGGTGACTCGCTGCTGCGGCCCGACCACGTAGCTCGGAGGCTCCAGCTGCAGCCGCAGGTCCGGTGGACTGGGACATCGGGAGCTCGCGGGTCCGGGTGGGAGACCGCTTTCCGGAGCTCCCGCAACGCGACTTCTCTGCCCGTGTCGCGGGGTTGGAACGACCCGGAGCGGGGCCATGCATCGCCCGGCGCGGCTTAATGGCCGTGGGACAGTCCAGCGCCCGCCGGGGGCTCCAACTTTGTGACATTTAGACAGGGAGCGGGGCCGTACATCGCCCGGCGCGGTCTAAAATGGCCGTGGGACTTACCATCGCCCGCCTGGGGCTTCGACATCGGGAGAGAAATGGACAACAGGGGAGAGAAAAGACTTTGCCTTCCATCACAGTGGGTTCACTGTGATGGATGTTTCTGTAAATTGAATTGTGTGTATGTCTGTAGGAAATTGTCTTTGTTTGTATGGCTGTGGAAACGGAGTTTCGTTTGAGCCTCACTGAGGTTCCAATGACATGTAATAAATATTGAATTGAATATTGAGTATTGAATTGAATATTGAATCTGTGGAACTCTCTGCCACAGAAGGTAGTTGAGGCCAGTTCATTGGCTATATTTAAGAGGGAGTTAGATGTGGCCCTTGTGGCTAAAGGGATCAGGGGGTATGGAGAGAAGGCAGGGATGGGTTACTGAGTTGGATGATCAGCCATGATCATATTCAATGGCGGTGCAGGCTTGAAGGGCCGAATGGCCTACTCCTGCACCTATTTTCTATGTTTCTATGTTTCTATGATGCAACACATGCAGAGAATACTGGAAACTATCGACAGGTGAAGAAGTAAAAGTCTTATGTTTTGTTCATCATCCCCTTTCTAACTTTTCTCAGTTTTGATGAAGGATTGTGAAACTTAAATATCCTCTCCTCTCCTCACTATTGCTCCATGGCTTGCTACGAGCTTCGAGCATTTACAGTTTTGTTTCAGATTTCCAAACCCCCAAGTTTTTTTGTTGCAATCCCTAACTCTCAAGTTACTCTGATTTAAATTTTACTTTACTCTGTAGTCACTTCTTTGGCTCTCTGTTCTCTCACCTTCCTGATCCCTGTTTAATTTTCCATGCCTTTCCTCCTCTATTATACCTAACTCCCACATGACTAGTCTATAATGCTCACACACCTGACTGGCTCTGGACAACATCGGATATCATGCCTCCCTGAATCATCTGCAGACAGACCCAATAATAACCGTCCAAAGGCGATGGTGTTGGTGGCAAATGTAAAGATGGAATTGGAACGCCTTGTGGTTACACAGTCATGGGTATAGAGTGAGTAGAGCAGCGGAATGAACACGCAGCCTCGAGGTGATCCTGTGTTGATGATTATGGACGAGGAAGTGTTGTTGCCAATTCGTGCAGATTCTGTTCTGTCAATTAGGAAGTTGAGGATCCAGCAGAGACCCAGTTCCATGAGCTTGGTAACCAGCATGGATGTGATGATGGTGTTAAACGCCCAGCTGGAGTCTTTGAGCCAGGCCAAGCTGGACATCCACGAGTCACGGCAGAATAGGGCTCTGCCCAAGCCGGCTGCCTGCCCCTTTTCCGGGGTAAAGTCCGTGCCCGGGTGGTGTTGTAGAGGTACCACGCGCTGTCCACGGGCACCCTGGGGGATTTCCGGGACCGCAGGGCACCGCGGGGGGTTGAATGCATTCTTGACAGGAACTGTATGATAATTTATTGTTTGTATTTTATTAATGGTGGCAGGTTCTGTTTTGTTTTGTTTTATTGACTTGTAAAAATTATTTTAATATTTGAATAAATATTATTTAAAAAGAAAATAATAATGAAAAAAGAAAAAAAAAACTGGAGTCTTTGAACAACAGCTTGACGTTGTGTTTTTAATGTCCAAGTGGTCCAGTGCAGAGTGGAGAGCCAGTAAGATCACATCCCCCATTGACCTGTTTGGCGGTAGGTAAATTATAGTGGGTCCAGGTTCTTGTTGAGGTAGGAGTTGATATGTACCATAACCAACCTCTCAAAGCACTTTGTCACTACAGACGTTAGTGCCACCAGTCTATCGTCCTTGAGGCACGTCACCTTACTCTTCTTGGTATTATTGATGCCCTTTGACAGCAGCTGGGAACCTCAGAGCTCAGTAATGAGAGGTTGAAGATGACTGCAAAAAACACCAGCCAGTTGGTCTGTACAGGTTTTGAGAATGCGACCAGGTACACCATCAGGTCCAGATGTTTTCCAAGGGTTAACCCCCCTGAAGAATCTTTTGCCGGCAGCCTCGGTAACTGAGATTGCAATATCATCCAATACCAATACCTATGGGAGCCTGGGAAGGTACATGAGTGTTCTCCTTATCAAAGCATTAATAGTATGTATTGAACTCATCAGGGAATGATGCATCATTGCGGCTTGAGCTACCCCTGGTTTTGTCTTGTGATAGCATGCGAGCCCTGCCACAGCTGGCACATGTCCGCCTTATCCACCAGTTTAGAGCAGAAGGCCCTTTTAGCCTTTATGGTGGTATCTGCATCTCTAGAGTTGAATGCCCGAGATCTGGTCCTCAGAAGATTGTGAACCTACTGGTTATCCAAGGCTTCTGGTTGGGGAACACTCAGATGGATTTTGTGGGCACACACTCCTCTACACATTTCCTGATGATGTCAGTAACAACCGTGGCATATTCATTCAGGTCCATTGCCGAGTCCTTGAACATGGCCCAGTCTACCATCTCCAAGCAGTCCTGCAGTCATTTCTGCTCTGTACAGTCCTCACCACTACACTAGACTCTTCCGTCACTACCTGAATGCAGAAAGATGGAGCATAGCCAAGTAGTCCCTAAGTGAAGGTGAGGTATGGAACGATAGGCACTTGTTTGACGGTGGAATAGCAATGCATGGTATTAGCGGAGTAACAAAAAAGAATGGAATCAGAATAGCAGAGGATGTTTGATCCTCTGGTGCTGCAGGACATGCGCTGCTTCATCCCACACCATGGGGTTGAGCCCATTGTTCCAGCCTTATAGCCACGACTTCACTTGGTTACACTGTCTGGTACACTCCATTATTATGTCACCCACAAGACAAAGTGGGCTCCATATTCCCTTCAATGGAGATTTCTGTGACTTCATATAAATACAGTTCTTTCTCTCCAAACTATTGACCCTGACTTGGTTTTATGAAATATTTTCCACCCAATTAAACCTGAAACTTTGAGGCAATCCTTCCAACTTGACAGTTGACTATTCCATATAATTTCTATTCTGACTCCAGTTGTCAGTCTGTTGACTGGGTCAAAGCTTTCACTGCATTACAATGAATTAGGTTAGGTTTCCATAATTCATTCTGCCTGGGAAACTGTTCCCTGCTGGCTCCACATTTCCACATGCCTTTCCACCCTGATTTTGAGAATTTGTGTCACTAAATCATTTTTTTTTCAGAGAGGAATTAATGAGTTTCTTCCTCGGGGTTACACGAGGAAAATAAATTATTGCTTAAGTATTGTTCTAACTTTCAGAATTTTCTAAATCTACTGTCGGGAATGAAGCATTTAGAACTTGGTCAAAGCCCAGTTTGGTCATTTTAACAGGAGCGAGCTTTAAACCAATTTTCCTTTCAATCACTCAGTAATCCCATTGAATACTCACAAAGCCACCCCAGGAGTACCCGTGGTGAGAACAGTTGCCATGTTAGGCAGGTTCAGATTCAACTGTCATGCTGCAGTTATGGGGTTACAATTGTCATTGACACTGCAGCTTATTGAACTGGACTACATTTATACACAGATGCAATATACTGAATAAGCAATAATAACTCCAACATCTTTCCATTCTACACGGCTAGAAAAGGTGCTAATAAATCACGTGCCGTGTTTAGAGTATCGCAGTTTATACAAATGTAAAGACATCCATTTTGTATCAAATGTAGTTGATTGAAAGTGTCGTTTTATCAACACTTCAGAGAGTTAGGAAGAAGACTGAAATGCCGGACTTCTAGGGTGGTTATCTCTGGATTGTTTCCAGTACCTTATGCTAGTGAGGACAGGAACAGGGAGACAGGGGATCTGAATATGTGGCTGAGGGGCTGGAGCAGGGAGCAGGAACTTAGTTTTATAGACCACTGGGATCTCTTCTGTGGTAGGGGTGACCTGTACAAAAGGGACGGGTTACACCTTAACTGGAGGGGGACCGACATTCTGGCAGGCAGGATTGCTAGGGCTACACGTGTGGGTTTAAACTAAATAGTGTAGGGGAGGGATTGACAAATTGGGAGTATAAAGATGGAGTTGGAGGGGAAGTGGCTACAGGAAAAATTACAAAAGATTATCGAATTAATGGGAAGGAAAGCTCGAGAATGGACAACAAAGGTCAGGGCCAATTGCGAGCGGTGCGAGGGGGGAAGAGAATACGGAGGTCAAAGTGCTGTATATGAATTCGCAAAGTATAAGGAATGAAGTGGATGAGCTTGAGGCTCAGTTAGAAACTGGCAAGTATGATGTTGTGGGAATTACTGAGACATGGCTGCAAGTGGCCCAGGGCTGGGAACTGAATATTCAAGGGTATACCTCCTATCGAAAAGACAGACAGGTGGGCAGAGGGGGTGGGGTTGCCCCATTGTTGAGGATTAAAATTCAGTCCCTTGCAAGGGGTGACATTGAAACAGGAGATGTGGAGCCAGTATGGATAGAACTAAGGAATTGTAAGGGTAAAAATACACTAATGGGACTAATCTACAGGCCCCTAAACAGTAGCTTGGACATAGGTTAAAATCGGCATGTAGTAAAAGTAATGCTATGGTTATTATGGGAGATTTCAACATGCAGGTATAACCATATAACCATATAACAATTACAGCACGGAAACAGGCCACCTCGGCCCTCTAGTCCATACCGAACACTTACTCTCACCTAGTCCCATCTACCTGCACTCAGACCATAACCCTCCATTTCTTTCCCGTCCACTGGGAAAAGGTAGACTGGGATAATCAGGTTGGTACTGGACCCCAAGAAAGGGACTTTGTAGAGTGCCTCTGTGATGGATTCTTTGAACAGTTTGTATTGGAGCCTACCAGGGAGTAGGCAATTCTGGATTTAGTGGTATCTAATCGACCAGATTTGATAAAGGACCTCGAGGTTAATGAGCCATTAGGCGGCACTGGTTTAATGTACAATTGGAGAGGGAGAAGAGTAGATCGGAGGTGTCAGTGTTGCAGTTGAATAAAGGGGACTATGGGGCCATGAGGGAGGAGCTGGCCAAAGTTGTCTGGAAAGATACCCTAGCAGGGATGACAGTGGAACAAAAATGGCAGGTATTTCTAGGAATAACATAGAAGGTGCAGGATCAGTTCATTTCAAGGAGGAAGGAAGATTCCAAGGGGAGTAAGGGGTGGCCATGGCTGACAAGGGATGTCAGGGACTGTATAAAAAATAAATCAAGAAAGTACAACATAGCAAAGATGAGCGGGAAGCAAGAGGATTGGGTAATGTTTAAAGAACAACAGAAGATAACCAAAAAGACAATACGCAGAGGTACGATGAGGTACAAAGATAAGCTAGCCAAGAATATAAAGCAGGACCGTAAAAGCTTCTTAGTTATGTGAAGAGGAAAACATTAATTTCGACCAAAGTTGGACCCTTGAAGACCGAAAAAGGTGAATTTATTATGGGGAACAAGGAAATGGCAGATGAGTTGAACAGGTACTTTGGATCTGTCTTCACTAAGGAGGACCCAAACAATTTTCCTGATATAGTAGTGGCCAGAGGATCTGGGGTGACAGAGGAACTGAAGGAAATCCACATTAGGCAGGGTGTTGGATAGACTGTTGGGGCTGAAGGCTGATAAATCCCCAGGGCCTGATGATCTGTACTCTACCCAGGGTACTTAAGGAAGTGGCTCTAGAAATCGTGGATGCTTTGGTGATCATTTTCCAATGTTCTGTAGATTCAGGATCCGTTCCTGTGGATTGGAGGGTAGCTAATGTTATCCCATTTTTTAAGAAAGGCGGGAGAGAGAAAACAGGGAATTATAGACCAGTTAGCCTGACATGGATGGTGGGGAAGATGCTGGAGTCAATTATAAAAGATGAGATAGCCGCACATTTGGATAGCAGTAACAGGATCGGTCCGAGTCAGCATGGATTTACAAAGGGGAAATCATGCTTGACTAATCTTCTGGAATTTTTTGAAGATGTAACTAGGAAAATGGACAAGGGAGAGCCAGTGGATGTAGTATACCTGGACTTTCAGAAAGCATTTGATAAGGTCCCACATAGGAGATTAGTGGGCAAAATTAGGGCACATGGTTTTGGAGGTAGAGTGCTGACATGGATAGTGAATTGGTTGGCAGACAGGAAACAAAGAGTAGGGATTAACGGGTCCTTTTCAGAATGGCAGGCAATGACTAGTTGGGTATCGCAATGCTTGGTGCTGGGACCGCAGTCATTTACAATATACATCAATGATTTGGATGAAGGGATTCAAAGTAACATTAGCAAATTTGCAGATGACACAAAGTTGGGGGGCAGTGTGAACTGTGAGGAGGATGCTATGCGAATGCAGGGTGACTTGGACAGGTTGGGGGAGTGGGCAGATGAATGGCAGATGAAGTTTAATACAGACAAATGTGAGGTTATCCACTTTGGTAGCAAAAACGGGAAGGCAGATTACTATCTAAATGGCGTCAAGTTGGGAAAAGGGGAAGTACAACGGGATCTGGGGGGTCCTTGTACATCAGTCTATGAAAGTAAGCATGCAGGTACAGCAGGCAGTGAAGAAAGTGAATGGCGTGTTGGCCTTTACAACAAGAGGAATCGAATATAGGAGCAAAGAGGTCCTTCTGCAGTTGTACAGAGCCCTAGTGAGACCACACCTGAAGTATTGTGTGCAGTTTTGGTCCCCTAATTTGAGGAAGGACATTCTTGCTATTGAGGGAGTGCAGCGTAGGTTTACAAGGTTAATTCCCGGGATGGCGGGACTGTCATATGCTGAGACAATGGAGCAGCTGGGCTTGTACACTCTGGAGTTTAGAAGAATGAGGGGGGATCTCATTGAAACATATAAGATTGTTAAGGACTTGGACACGCTAGAGGCAGGAAACATGTTCCCGATGCTGGGGGAGTCCAGAACCAGGGGCTACAGTTTAAGAGTAAGTAGTAAGGCATTTAGAACGGAGACGAGGAAAAACTTTTTCTCACAGAGAGTGGTGAGTCTGTGGAATTCTCTGCATCTCTGCAGGTTCTCTGGATGCTTTCAAGAGAGATGTAGATAGGGCTCTTAAAAATAGCGGAGTCAGGCGATATGGGGAGAAGGTAGGAACGGGGTACTGATTGGATGATCAGCCATGATCACATTGAATGGCGGTGCTGGCTCGAAGGGCCGAATGGCCTACTCCTGCACCACCTATTGTCTATTGTCTATTGTCTATTGTCTATTGTCTATTAACACGCACATGCAAGTTCACTAATTCTGCATGTACAGAAGCATGGTTTTGGGCAGCTTTTATCAAATAGATTTGAGCTACTGGGATAATATATAAACTGCTGTCTTGATATTTAGTTTAGTTTAGAGATGCAGTGCAGAAACAAGCATTTCAGCCCACCGAGACCGCACCAGCGATCCCCTGCAAATTAACACTATCGTACATACACTTGAGACAATTTTACACTTGTACCAAACCAATTAACTTAACTGAAGAAGCGTCTCAACCCGAAACATCACCCATTACTTATCTCCAGAGATGCTGCCTGGCCCACTGAGTTACTTCAGCAATTTGTGTCTATCTTCGATTTAAACCAGAATCTGCAGTTCCTTCCTACACAACCTACGAACCTGTACATCTTTGGAGTTTGGGTGGAAACCAAAGATCTCAGAGAAAACCCACGCAGTCATGGGGAGAACGTACAGTCTCTGTACAGACAGCACCTGAAGTGAGGATTGAACCCGGGTCTCTGGCACTGCAAGCGCTGTAAGGCAGCAACTCTACCATTGCGCCACAGTGCTGCCCATATTGTACTTTTCTCTAGATTGTAGGTGATGGGTGGGCAGATTTAAAAATGTAATTGCCAAGTAAATGTCGACAGCATGGCCACCTAAGCTATAGAAATTTAATTCTGGAACAATTAAATAGTCTAAAAATGTCTAATTTGTAAAGCATTTGTGTGTACTGTAAATGAGGCTCAATATAGTTCCAAAAACATGAAATTCTTGTCCAGCATCACTTCCATTGCATAGCCAATTTAAGACAAAGTTCCACGACATTGTAATTCAAAGGCATAGAATATAGTGCAGGGAACACACTTCTCTAACTTCAAGTTGCCCTGGTTTTCCCTCTCTCTCCATCCCTCCTCCTCCCCATTTCTCCCACCAATCTAATTGTCTCCGCCTACATTTTATCTCTGTTTGTTTTGTTGTTAACTTCTCCCAGTTCACAATGATCTATTCTACATTTTCCTTGATCCCCATTCCCTTTGTCCCATTTTCACACTCCTCTTCCGTATCTATGTATCTCCCTCTACCTTGACATCAGTCTGAAGAAAGGTCTCAACCGAAACGTCACTCATTCCTTCTCTCCAGAGATGCTGCCTGTCCCACTGAGTTACTCCAGCATTTGTGTCTATCTTCACTTTAAACCAGCATCTGCAGCTAACAATGGCCTGTTTTCCTTTATCATCGTTACATTTTTGCATATCTTTCATTCATTGTTCTTTAGATCTCAGCATCATTGTCTATGTCTCTCGTTTCCTTATCCCTAACCAGTCTGAAGAAGGTTCTCTACTCGAGACGTCACCCATTCCTTCTCTCCAGAGAAGGTCCATCTGTCTCCTCAGATTCTGGTGAACTTCTACTGCTGGACCATTGAGAGCATCCTTACCAACTGCATCACAGTATGGTATGGCAACTGCTCTGTCTCCGACCGGAAAGCACTGCAGAGCATGGTGAAAATTGCCCAACGCATCACCGGTTCCTCGCTCCCCATCATTGAGTCTGTCCAAAGCAATCGTTGTCTGCGAAGGGCGCTCAGCATTATCAAGGACTGCTCTCACCCCAGCCACAGACTGTTTACCCTCCTCCCATCCGGGAGGCGCTACAGGTCTCTCCGTTGCCGGACCAGCAGGTTCAGGAACAGCTTCTTCCCTGCGGCTGTTACACAACTTAACTCTGCCCCCCACACACTCCTTCCCCCAGGAAAATTGCACTACTGCTACTGTATGTACATATATATATATATTACTGTTCATTATTCTATGTTCGCTCTTCTGGGTGAGATGCTAACTGCATTTCGTTGTCTCTGTACTGTACACTGCACAATGACAAAAAGATTAAATCTGAATCTGAAATATCCTTTGTTAATTCAAAACTATTTGCTCCACCCTTGACTTGCCTCCCAATCTTCTCCTCATCCACAAGCTTTTACCGGCGGCACTTCCTAGCCCGAAACCTGACCTTCAATTTATGGTTGAAAAGTCTTAGAACTTAAAGATCAGAAGTCCATTCATGGACATCTTAACCGGAATCCACGATTCTCCTTATCGAAAGGCTAAAATAATTTATCAGGGGCTTTATCAATATTTATCGCATAACATAGTGTACAGATACAATTGACCAATTACTGGAATTTACCAGATTTAGAGCTTGAATTTTTCAGTTTTTATATTAGTTTGGTTTGAACTTATGTTTTAACTTTTTATTTGCATTTAATAACCCAAGTTACATTAAGTTATTCAAATGCAATAAAATGAAGGAAGTTCTCATATCTATATGTACAGCTAAATTGATTGAATGTACATCACACGTGTGCAGAATGCTTACAGCTGAACTATTATATATATTTTTATCAAGATAAGGCATAGCTGTAGAGCGCCAGAGACCCAGGTTCGATCCTGACTACGGGCGCTTGTCTGTGTGGAGCTTGTACATTCTCCCTGTGACCAGCGTGGGTTTTCTCCGAGATTTTCGGTTTCCTCCCACACTACAAAGACTTGGTTCACACAGGGAGTGGTGAATCTGTGGAATTCTCTGCCACAGAAATGTAGTTGAGGCCAGTTCATTGGCTATATTTAAGAGGGAGTTAGATGTGCCCCTTGTGATAAAGGGATCAGGGGGTATGGAGAGAAGGCAGGTACGGGATACTGAGTAGGATGATCAGCCATGATCATATTGAATGGCGGTGCAGGCTCGAAGGGCCGAATGGCCTACTCCTGCACCTATTATTCTATGTTTCTATGTACAGGTTTGTAGGTTAATTGGCTTGGTGTAAATGTAAATTGTCACTAGTGTGTGTGGGATGGTGGTAGTGTGCGGGGATTGCTGGTGGGCTGAAAGGCCTGTTTCCACTGTATCTCTGTATCGCTGTATCTTTAAACTGGACTAAAAAGATAATGACAACTGTGTTATTACTCATCATAAACACATACGAGAGGCAAAGTTTGTGAGGTAGTGTTTCTTTTGTGATACAACTTATAAACGGATGTATCTGCTTGATGCAATGTGATCCACAACTGAACATAAGAAGATATTAAAATAGGAACAAGAGTAGGCCATTCAGCTCCTCTGACATGCCACGCCATTCAATTAGATCATGCATCTTCTGCACCAGACTATATCTCTTTTTCTCTGCCATTGGAGCGAGGAGGTAAAGTGACAGGTGTTGTATCTCCTGCGGTTGCAGGGCAAGGTACCTGGGGAAGGGGTGGTTTGGGTGGGTAGGGATCAGTTAACCAGGGACTTGTGAAGTAGCGCAGCGGGCCAGGCAGCATCTCTGGAGGAAAAAGGAATAGGTGATGCTTCAGGCTGGAACCCTTCTTCAGTTTCAGTCCGAAGTTAATATTTTTAACTTCGTCAGTAAACTTAATTTGACTTGAACTGCAAAGAATATGGAAAGGAGCATCTTGTTTAAAGCTTACAGGACGTAGAGACTGCACAAGGGACTGCAGAGGTTGGAATGCCGAGCAAAGACAGGCTGCTGGAGGAAGTCAGGCTGTCTTAAACACTGAGTTCCTCCTTTGATCAGAATGTGCGGGCTGCTAATTTAGACTACAGGACTTTTATCAGAAGATAAATGTTCTTAAAAGTATTTTACACGATCCTGTTTTCTTTTTCCATCAATTCTCCCCCCAGATTCTATCACTCGCCTAGACTCAATAGACAGTTTACAGCAGCCAATTAACCTACCTGCCTGCTCATCTTTGGGGCATGAGAAAACAAAACGGAGCACACAGAGGAGATCTGTGTGATCACATGAAGAACATGCCAATTCCCCACAAGTAACAGTGTTGGTCGAGGCTGAACTTGTGTTGCTGGAGTTGTTCATTTCTACTGGCTGCATCATTGTGCTACGCATATTGAAGATGAGCTACGACGTTACAGCAGCTAAATGGAGAAAGTAGTTGGAGCATTTATGTAATCTTGTTTGACCCCACTCAGTATTCTGAGTGGATCCCCTGTTGATCTATTGGTTAAGATCACAGCATGCATGCAATGATGCAGCATCAACTCCCTGCAAGCACTAGGGCCGATTTACAGAGACCAATTAACCTACAAACCCACAATACTTTTCCGAGTTAAGAATAAAAGCCTTCCTGTTACTATTCAAAAAAAAAAAATTAAGAGATGGACATTATAATTTAAGAGGGTTGTGTATTTTTGAAACATGTTAAGTGAGAACCAATGTAAAACATAGATGTGTCTCAGTTTTGGGAGTCAAATTATGGAATGGGCTTAGTGATGAAATTTTGTAGCTCTCTGTCGAGTTTCAAAAAAGCCTTAAAATGTGAAACAATTAAGGATTATAATGTAAAATGATTAAAATGTAAAATATGGATTACAATTTAGAGTAACTAGTATTTTATTTCTTTCCTTTGTAATGCTGATATTCTGGGTTACCTTATGGATTGTATAGGATAGGCAAAAATAAGCTTTGTGGCTTCAGCCTATTCCTTTTTCGGTCATTGATGATGTGAACGTTGTGTTAAATGGATACAGTGTTGGTTCATATTCACACAGATTGTAAAGTTTTGTTCTTTTTAATGTATGACCGAAATAAACTATTCATTCATTCATACATACATCATTCATTCATTCAATCATTCATTCATCCCATCATTCATTCAATCATACATTCATTCAATCATTCATCATTCAATCATCCGTTCATTCATGTTTTTGGGATGATATAAATTGAAAATGAATATTTGCAGGCAGTCGACCTGGCAAAGAATACTCCATGGTGCTTCTGCATAGATGAAGTGAGGTTGAAAAGGCCTGGTATAGACTGTTCATCTGATTGAATGGTGACAGTAAACAATGTTTACTGCCCTCAACATTAGCAAGATCAAGGAGCTGATTGTTGACTTCTAGAAGGGAAAGCTGAAAATCTCTGATACCGGGGCCAATGGGTTTGTAGAGGAGAGAATCAATGGCTTGAATTCCTGGGTGTGCATATCTCTATCGGTCCTTCCTGGACCAGTGCAGCAATCCCGCACCACAAAATGTCATCAATGCCTCTACTTCCTCAAAGGACTGACAAAATTGGGCATGATGCTGAATACTTTATTAAACTTCTGCAGATGTACTTTCGAGAGCATACTGACCGATTACACCACGGTCTGGTTCAGTGACTTGAACGCCCAGGAATGAAGGAGGCCACAGAAAGTAATTGACATTGCCCGGACCATCATGGGAATTGTCCTCACTGCCACTGAAGGGATCTATATGAAGTGCTGCCTCAAAAGGCAGCTAATCTCATCAAAGACCCACACCACTCTAGCCCTGCTCCCAGCTCGCTGGTACCATCGACAAGACGGTACACTATTATGTTCTGGTTCTCTAGTATTATTGCATTATTGATTGACTGAACTTAATTGAACAGACAGAAAGATATGACATAGAAACACGCCCTTTAGCCTATCAAGTCCCCACTGACCATACGCTCTATGTTATCCCACTTGCACATCAACTCCCTGCATACTTGAGGGACAATTTACGGAGACCAATTAACCTACAATCCCGCACGCTTTTGGGATGATTATTGTTTATTTTTTTGTTATGTTGATGTGTTAATGTGTTAATAAAGCGGCAGCAAATAAGAATTTCATTGTTCTTGTGCATATGACAATTAATCACTTTTGACCCTTCATCCCATTCCTGCATTTTACCTAGTGATGAGCTGTTAAAGTGTTTGCGTGTTACCATGGCAGAGTTTCAGATTCTACCCCTAATATCAGATCACCACTCACCTTGCCGAAAGGCCAAAAGTTGAGGCATTCTGCATAGGCTGCTGCAGTGGGGAAGTACAGCTATAGGATTAGCATGCCACAAAATCAATTAAAGCCACAGTTATGTGTAGGAAGGAACTACAGATGCTGGTTTAAACCAAAGATAGTCACAAGAAGCTGGAGTAACTCAGCGGGCCAGGCAGCATCTCTGGAAAAAAGGAATAGGTGATGTTTTGGGTTCGAGACACTTCTTCAGACTGACTGACTAATAGACTGGCAGTCTGAAGAAGGATCTTGACCCGAAATGCCACCTATTCCTTTTCTCCAGGGAAGCTGGCTGCTTGACCGGCTGAGTTACTCCAGCTTTTCGTTACCATCTATAGTCACAGTTACAGCAGGTACTGTGATTGATTGACTTTGGATCATGATTGGCTTACTTTGGTATCAAAAGCCAAAAGCTGATCAATACTAACACTGTAGAATACACAGGTAGCTTTAATCAAATCATTCTCTGGGTATATCATTGTAAATATGCATAAAACAAAAGTTGATTTAATTATACCACTGATGCACTTTGAAGGAGAGAAATAAATTGTTTAATTCCCCCTAAAGAAAAGGTTCTATCCAACTTGAAATCAAGTCCCTATTTACTGCACTGTCTAACATAACTTCAGCAATAATTTGTAGTAATGCAGCTTCTCGCCCACAGTTGATATCCCAAAGACTCAGAAGAAATGCGCCTCAGTAGTTTCAACATATATATTCATTTCGCCCCCAAAGAGTAAGTTCAACGAGTCAGGATTAAGTGCAGTCATTCACATTCCTCAAGACGAAAGGAAGCTATTGCAAAAGCATTGTACTTACAAGACACAATTTAAAGCTGGGAATGTACAATCTAGGATTAGATAAAGAAGACTACTGTATGTTAAGCTTGCCTTCAAGGAGTGTCCTTTCATTCTGCAACTGGGAATGATAAACTATCTTATATTTCAGCAAAAGCCTGTTTTACATTATACATGACTTACATAAACATGTACGGCATGAATATTTTAACTCCTTATTTAAAAGTAAAGGAAATTGAACGCATAAAACTCATTATAATTCAGTAGTAACTAAAGGGTGATGGTTTCATGTATTATGCAATTACCTTTCACATTCTTTAACAAACAATAATATTATAAACTAAATTCATTCTTGTCCAATTCCACGTGAATTATTAGACTGTTAGATAATATTAATTAAAAACGTGAATAACCAAGGGTATTTTCAACCATAATACCCAAGTCTGGACAATGTCCTGCTACAGGTCATTTCTGACTTGAATACATCATCTATATTAGTTAGAAGTGAACATAAAAGTGAACATTACATTTACAAGGATGTTGCCAGGACTAGAGGGTCTGAGCTTCAGGGAAAGGTTGAGTAGTTTTGTTTAATTTAGTTTATTTTAGAGATACAGCTTCGGCCTATCAAATCCACACTGACTAGCGATCCCCGCACATTAACACTACCCCACTAGGGCATATTTACACATACACCAAGCCAATTAACCTACATACCTGTATACGTCTTTAGTATGTGGGAGGAAACCAAAGATCTTGGAGAAAACCCACATGGTCACGGGGAGAACATGCAAACTCTGTACAGACAGCACCCATAGTCGGGTCTCCGGTGCTGCAAGCACTGTAAGGCAGCAACTTTACCGCTGCGACACTGTGCCATGAGTAGGCTGGGACTTTATTCCTTGGTGCACAGGAGGATGAGAGGTGATCTTTTAGAGGTGTATAAAACCATGAGAGGAATAGAGTGGGTAGATGCACAGATTCTCTTGCCCAGAGTAGAGGAATTGAGGACCAGAGGACATAGGTTTGTGAGATTTAATAGGAATCTGAGGGGTAACCTTTTCACACAAAGGGTGGTGGGTGTACGGAACAAGTTGCCAGAGGAGGTAGTTCAGGCTGGGAATATCCCAATGTTTATGAAACAGTTAGACAGATACATGGATAGGACAGGTTTGGAGGGATATGGACCAAACGTGGGCATGTGGGACTAGTATGGCCGGGGCATGTTGACGGGTGTGGGCAAGTTGGGCCAAAGGGCCTGTTTCCACACTATGACTATGACTCTATAAAAATAAGATGGAAGATAAATTAAGGATAGGAAAATAATCCTTTGATTATTAAAAATGTTATAGCAGCAAATTTGGAAAGCAGTGACAGGATTGGTTAAAGTTAGTGTGGATTTATGAAGGGAAAATCTTCTGTAATTTTTTGAAGATGTAACAAGTAGAATGGATAGACTTTGGCAAGGGACCACACAACAGATTACTGTGCAAAATTAGAGCACATGGTCTTGGGGGTAAGGTATTGACATGGATAGAGAACTGGTTGGTAAACATGAAGCAATGAGTAAGAATTAATGGGTCCTTTCCAGAAGGGCAGGCAGTGACTAGTGGGGTGCCGCAAGGCTCGGTGCTCGGATCCCAGTTATTTGCAATATATATTAATGATTTAGATGAGGGAATTAAACGTGACATCTCCAATTTTGCAGGTGCGTCAAAGCTGGGTGGCAGTGTGAGCTGTGATGAGTATGCTATGATGAGGCTGCAGAGTGACTTGGATAGGTTGGGTGAGTGGGCAGATGCATGGCAGATGCAGTATAATGTGGATAAATGTGAGGTTGTCCACTTTGGTGGCACGAACAGGAAGACAGATTATTATCTGAATGGTGTGAGATTAGGAAAAGGGGAGGTGCAACAAGACCTGGGTGTGCTTGTACATTAGTTACTGAAAGTAAGCATGCAATTACAGCAGGCAATGAAGAAAACTAATGTTGGCCTTCATTGTGAGAGGATGTGAGTTTAGAAGCAAGGATGTCCAACTGCAGTTGTACGGGGCTCTGGTGAGACCGCACCTGGAGCATTGTGTGCAATTTTGGTCTCCTAATTTGAGGAAGGGCATTATTGCTATTGAGGGAGTGGAGCGTAGGTTCTCCAGGTTAATTCCTGGGATGGCGGGACTGACATATGATGAAAGATTGGGTCAACTGGGCTTGTATTCACTGGAATTCACTGGAAGGATGAGAGGAGATCTTATAGAAACATATAAAATTCTTAAAGGGTTGGACAAGCTAGATGTAGGAAAAATGGTCCCGATGTTGGGGGAGACCAGAATCAGGGATCACAGTTTAAGAATAAGGAGTAGGCCATTTAGGACTGAGATGAGGAAAAACATTTTCACCCAGAGAGTTGTGAATCTGTGGAATTCTCTTCCATAGAAGGCAGTGGAGGCCAATTCACTGGATGTTTTCTAGAGGGACTTAGATTTAGCTCTTCGGGCTAAAGGAATCTAGGGATATGGGAAAATGCAGGAACAGGATACTGATTTCAGATGATCAGCCATGATCATATTGAATGGCGGTGTTGGTTCGAAGGACTGAATGGCCTACTCTTGTACCTATGTTTCTATGTTTCTTAAAAAGTGGAACACTTCATGGTTTCCAGTGCAAACAATTTGGAATCTCTGTGAAAAGAACTCACCAATTTTGTGAAGTGTAAGGTATTGCACTTTGGGAGATCGAATGTAAGGGCCATGTGTACAGTTAATTGTAAGACCGTTAATAGTATTGATGTACAGAAGGATCTTTGGGCCCAAGTCCTTAGCTCCTGCCGATTCCCCGTAGGCAATTCCCTAGTAGGAAGCTGCATACTCCGCCTTTAGAATTGGATCCCGCAGTGTGTGCAAATTATCCCCGGGGCTGCAGACGCCCACATTTCAATGCAACCTGGTTCGACAGCAGTTAAATCCTTCCAGAGACCCGTATTAAGAATCCAGAAATGGGAAGTAATATCGAAGGAGGATAAGGAGGAGGAGGAATTTAAAGCGTGGATTGACATGCTATTCCGAGAGCCGACTTTCCCTCGGTTTGGTTGGAGAGGGTATAGAGCTGTTACACCTGATGAATGTTACAATTGTGGGGAATCAGGAGTTTGGAGCCGATCTCGCCGTGTGAGGGAATACCGAAAGGAAGGGGGCAAATAAGAGGTCCACGGGGTCTAAGATGTCAGTGGATCCCTAGAGGTTACAGGGCCACTTGGGACCTCGAAGGTAGAGGAAGAGGACACTGGCCAGAAGATCAGAGAACAGCGACATTCTGGCAGCCAAATCCATTCCGGTGGCCCTGATCTGCCAGCTAATACAAAGTATGAAACCTCACATGGTCCAAAAATAATATTAAATGATAAGAACACAAAAGAACACCACCCCTTCCGAATCCCAGGGGAGAGACACAAAGAATCTAATTGGGATCGAGAAACCTCACTACCTGAAGGACCGTGAAAATTGTGGGGGGAAACATAGGAGCCGATCTGCCCTGTCAGAAGACCGAAATAAGAACTAAAGAAGAGGTCCACAGGGTCTAAACTGGCCCTAGGGAGAGAAGAAACATAGAAACCATAGAGACATAGAAATTAGGTGCAGGAGTAGGAGTAGAACATTCGGCCCTACGAGCCGGCACAGCCATATAATATGAGCATGGCTGATCGTCCAACTCAGTATCCCGTACATGCCTTCTCTCCATACCCCCTGATCCCCTTAGCCACAAGGGCCACATCTAACTCCCTCTTAAATATAGCCAATGAACTGGCCTCAACTACCTTCTGTGGCAGAGAGTTCCAGAGATTCACCACTCTCTGCGTGAAAAAAGTTCTTCTCATCTCGGTTTTAAAGGATTTCCCCTTTATCCTTAAGAAACAAACTTATTGTGCTGGAGATACGGGAGTCGGGATAGGAGCTATTGTACTAATTTGTTACTAAGTTGTTGTGCCTGCAGGACAGTATAATCTACAACACATTACTATCTGGGGAGTGAGGTAAAGTGTATGTGGACCCTTGAGAACGGGCAGAAGACACAGCTCAGGTAAGGTAGCTCCCCAGAAACAGAGACCAACAACAAGGAAGAAATGATACTGTCCTGTCCCTTTAAGACATCTGGAAAGGCCAACATATAGAGAAGGCCACTCCTCAGTATTCCTACTCCTTTGAAACTAACATCAAGGAAGAAGAAGCAGATACCTACCCTAGTGCCCAACTTTAATGTCCACCTCCAGTTTAAATTCCATTTGGAATATTTTGGAGAACCAAGAATGTCATCTAGTTTTTGACACCAGTGAAGGAAAAATAAAATAACACCTTCCAACATTTTCTAAAAGATACAGCCAACCTATGACGTGTATTGGGGCAAGTTCTAATTTGAAGAATTTAATTTAAATTTGAAAATAGACATTCCTCTGTGGTTTGGGGCAAAACACCTATTTTGCGCCTAAATTGTAGTTATTAGAAATAAATTGATAACATTTTGAATTCGATCGCTAAATTGTATGGTGATTAATTGGAAGAACTTTAAAGTTTGAGATTGGGAACTGACTTGTGGGATTTGGCTTAGGAGTATTTAAAGTTTGATTATTAATTCGGTGTTTTTATTGTCTCACCCCCAGACAGGCAGCCAAAGATGGGAAAGATTATTCAGAAAACGTCAGGGAAGGATGGAACTTGGGAAGATCTGGTAACATGAAAGAATTATTCAGGGAACATGAGAGTTGGAATTGGAAATAGTAAAAAGGGGAACTGTGAACAGCAAGACTTCCCTTTAAGAGACCAAAGTTAACATACTAAGAAGGAGTTACTTAGTGGTAAAAGGAAATTAGTTATGAGAAAGAACCCCTATGGACTGAGAGCCGAGCCAATATACTAAGGAAGAAGTACTGGAGGAGATGTCTATTGAATTAGAAGGAGGAATAAGGAAATGGGTGTTGAGATATCAGAGTCGATGTATTTGACCGGTGGATCTAAATTTGTTTAACCCTTAACAGTAAAGTGGCTTCTATTATCAAGGTGGAAATATATTGTCCCTAGATTTGGCATTCTTAATTGGCTTTATGATAAAATTGACAACATATGGAACTTGATTGGTTAAATTTGAACAGCTAGGAATTTCACAGGAATTGGAATGGAATGGTGTTATCGACCATGAAGCTGTGGAATGAGAAGGGTGAGATGGACCCCCAAAACTCAAAATATTAAATTGAAGGCTGAGACTGAATTTGGTTGAATTTGAACATTTTTCATGGATTGCTTTAAATAAGTCACGCCTACATGGAAATCTGGATTGAACCCAGCTGAAATTTATATGAGAAACCATCATCAGATATACATTAAAGAACATCGTGTGAATACGGAGAGGGCTGATTAGTGTTGATCCAATGATAGTAAATAATATATTATAGAGCAGAATATAGTAGAGATAGTTAAAGTGAAATAGAAAAGGGATAGTATTGACAGAACAGAATTACAGTGAAATGTATGGGAAAACATTAGTGCATGAATGGTAACTTGCTTAGTCCTACGTTTTTCAGGAATTATAGGTCATAGGTTCGACTATGAAAAGGGATGGAAGAATGGACAACAGCATGGATGGAGGGAATTCGCGCCCACAAAAACATAGGAGGTGAAGACTCATCAAATGGAAATTGTGAAGCTACACCCATGAAAACTTGGGAAGCTTGACAAGATTCTGGGAAGAAACATCATCGTCTTGTAGTTAATAGCTGGGGAATGTAATAGTCACATATATGTATATCTGGTTATCTGATTTTCTGATTATCTGATTGTTATCATAAATGATGGTTTATCATATATGATAAAAGGATGGACAGTTAATTCTGGCCAAATTGGAGACACTAAAAGTGAGTAAAGGCTTCTGTGCTGCTAGGCCATTTGGTCAATTTAAATGTGCCTTTTGCAGAACTGGGACAAGCGGCAGAATGGTGCCAGCTTGGCTGGAGTCCAGATAAGAGTTGCGAGGAAAGAATGGGACATCTGCAGATTCTTACAATTGGGTGTAAATTGCATGAAATGGATTGGGTGAATGCGAACCAGACATACACATTGTATATAATGTTGCAAAGTTTTATTTTGCTGGGTGTTGATTGGGTTACATGTTGAGCCTTGTCTGGGTTTCTTGAATATCTAGGCTAATGTTGCTATGTTTGCTTCCTTCCAGAAGCTCCTTTCGAATACATTGTATTAGTCACTGTATTATTGGGTTAGGGAAATGTCTATCATATACTGTGTTAATCAATATCTGTTATTGGACTGTATAGAGACCACCCCCATGTGGTTCGGCCCCGCAAGGTTTGGGGACCTATAAAAGGTAGTTCCCACGAGGTCCTGTGTCGATCTTCTGGAAGAACGCTTCGGACTGCGTGACCTTTTGGAGTGTTTCTGCTTGCACGAGACTAGGAGAGCTTGGACAAGCAGATACAAGGATTGAACCCGTGGTGGTTAGGTATAGTAGTGGAGAACTGTTATTGTGTTTTTCCAAAATATAGTTTAGATGCGCAAGTGCTTGACTCAGTATTTTAATGACTGAAACTAGACTGGGGGGAAAGTTTAGAATGAGCTATTTACTTTCATCCATTCATTCATTCATTCATTCATTCATTTATTATTGAGTGCTATAACATGCAGATAAACTTGTGCATGTGCACATTTCAAAAACAAGCACCCCAACATTAATGATTAATTGACCAAAGTGTTTGGGAGGTAAGTAATCATGTATCCAGATGGCAGATGCCCCTCTGCACAACCCTGATTTAACAATCAAATGTATGATGAGACTATTGGACACTGGATACCTCTGGACTACCTGTATGTCAGCACCATCGCTCAGTGCAGGTACATGCTGACGATGGAATTCATCATCACCTCCAATGTACCATGCAACTTTCAGATGAAAGCGTGTCAGAAGCACAAGTTGCAAAGCCGATGGCTTACGACACAGCAGTGACCCCACGCAACTGTATGTTGCAGAGATTTGGACAGCTCACAGCAACCAGATCAAAGTGTTGATAGAAAATTCTCGAAGCCTCTTTGAAAAATGTAGCATCTTCATTCATTCACTTGTATTGACACCCAATACCGTTCAAATTGGTGAAAAAAGTTATACATCATCCAGAACATTGAATATCTCAGTGGAAATTCATGGAAGCCAAGTACTAGCTGTGGAAAGTTTGAAGAATATGTTATCATCTGTTATGTAATTTACTGTGTAGTTCTGCAACTTGAAGCAACTCTATAGAATCCCCACACACCTTGTGAAGTATTTAGAGTCATATACTCATAAGAGTGGGGAAACAGGCCTTGTGACCCAAGTCAATCATCCATGCCAACCAACACGCTAAGCTGGAGATGGACAGAGAAAGCTGGTGTAACTCAGCAGGTCAAACAGCATCTCTGGAGAAAAGGAAAAGGTGACGTTTTGGGTCAAGACACTTCGTTAGACCCCTGCTCCCCATCTAAACCGGTCCCATCTGGCCATATTTGGCCCCCTAAACCTTTCAAATGCCTTTGAAATGCCATATTGTACGAGCCTCAACTATCTCCTCTGGCAACCTGCTCCACATACCCACCACTCTCTGAGTGAATAAAACAGAAGAGGTTAGGTCCACCAACGGGGTAATTACAGGTTCCACCCTGATACATCATTCACCTCAGAAGCCACCGAAGTGGAGCGTAAACAGGTCACCTCTGACTCCAAGGATCTGCTTAATATGATATAAAGAAACTGAAGTAGAATCCTGACTGCTATGAAAGATTAACTTGTTGCTTTGGTGTCTTAGCTGTGGATTACAATGCATAAGGGATTTAGTTGTCTCACGGCGTCTACATGCTAAACACCAGATTTCCAAATAAACAGAAGATAGATACAAAATGCTGGAGTAACTCAGCGGGATAGGCAACATCTCCCGAGAGAAGGAACAAAAAAACAGTCTGCTTTAAACTCCATCATGGAAAGTGATTACTTGGAAGACACAATAAACACATTGAGGATATCGAGGTCAAATGACTTGTGTTCTAACAGAGTACCATGATTTCACCTATGAATGAGTGGCAGCACAAGCTTGTTTCCTTTCTCACTCATCGTTTCAGTGCTGCCACCCTACAAATATCCCCGTTAGTATCTGTAAGCCCAGACTGCTGTCCCTCAATGCCTTCTTGGTCGGGTTCAACCTCCAAGATTACTGTGTAGGAATGAACTGCAGATGCTGGTTTAAACCGAAGATAGACACAAAATGCTGGAGTAACGCAGCGGGACAGGCAGCATCGCTGGAGAGAAGGAATGGGTGACCCGAAATGTCACCCATTCCTTGTCTCCAGAGATGTTGCCTGTCCGGTCGAGTTACTCCAGCATTTTGTGTCTATCCACTGTATTGGACGTTTGAGGGTTTTTTAATAGAATTTTTAATAGTTTAATGCAGCTAAGTACATTTGGGGATGCTGCATTTTGTTGTATTATGTTGTATTTTGGAAAGTCAAACCAGAGCAGGACCTTCAAAGTGAATGGCAGGGCCCTGGGGAGTGGTGTAGAGCAGAGGGCTCTAGGAGCGAAGGTACATATTTATATGAAAGTGGCATTACAAGTAGATATGGTGGTCAAGAAGGCTTTTGGTGCATTGGTCATCACCAGCCAGGGTATTGAATGCAGAATTTAGGATGCTATGTTGCAGTTATAGATTTGTTGGTGAGGCCGCATTTGGAATATCGTGCTCAGTTTGGGTCAACCTGCTAAAGGAAGGGTGTTGTTAAGCTGGAAGGAATGCAAAGATGATTTTATGAGGATATTGCCAGGACATGCCCAAGGTCTGAGCCATAATGATAGGTGGGCAGGCTAGAATTTTGGTCCTTGGAGAGCAGGAGGATGAGGGTGATCTTTCAGAATTTAGGATGCTAAGATCAGTTATAGATTGGTGAGGATAAAAACATCGTGCTCAGTTTGTACCTGCTAAAGTAAGGTTGTTAATCACGAACCAGGGAAGGTGATGTTGAGGATGAGAGGACAAAGATGAGGAGAGGTTGGGCAGCAAACTTTTTTTTGTGACAGACAATGGTGGTTACTCTCATGCATTGGTTTGCAATCATTTGGAGCCCAGCCTTACAAGGCAGGTATTGATTATAATAAATAGTGGTTTTTTTTTAATGTGGACAGGAACTTGGATAGTAAAAGTTGTTTAGACATTTTGATTTTAAGATACAGCATGATCAGGCTCTTGAACCGAGCAGTGCTGGCTATTGATGCACCAATCACACTTTTCTATGTTTCTCATCCATGAGCCAAACAGCGGGCAGGTGGGACATGTAGACTGTAGTACTGGGACATTTGGGTCAGCATGGATAAGTTGGACCAAACGGCCTGTTTCCATGCTGTATGAATCTATATTATGATGCATTCTGAAAGGAATATCCACAGAAGGGTGGAATTGTTTATCTTTTAGTGAAGGACTGCATAAGACATCAGTTCACTTCAAGTTTCTACACGTAAAACTATTTGTGAAAGGCACAATCCATTGTAGACTCTCATCAATTGCCTGAAACAAATCAATTTTAGCCCAGCCTTGCAACTAAACTATTGATTCCTTTAAATGGTGGTGGTGGTACCTTTCCTGCTACGGATGTCATGAGCAGCCTTGCAAGGTTAAGGGTAAAGTGTTGAGTTCCAAATTGACATTTTGATTTTAAGATACAGCCTGGAAACAGGCCCTTTGGCCAACCGAGTCCACGCCGACCATTGATCAACCAATCACACTAGTTCATTTTCTCATCCACTCCCTACAGACTTGAGGCAATTCACAGAGGCTAAATAACCTACAAACCCACACGCCATTAGTACGTGGGAGGAAACTGGAGCACTGAGAGGAACAAGTGGGTTTTCACCGAGATCTTCGGTTTCCTCCTATACACCAAAGACTTACAGAGAGTAATGGTGGATGGTTGTTTGTCAGGTTGGAGGCCAGTGACTAGTGGGGTGCCACAGGGATCTGTGTTGGGTCCACTGTTGTTTGTCATGTACATCAATGATCTGGATGATGGTGTGGTAAATTGGATTAGTAAGTATGCAGATGATACTAAGATAGGTGGGGTTGTGGATAATGAAGTAGATTTTCAAAGTCTACAGAGAGATTTATGCCAGTTGGAAGAGTGAGCTGAAAGATGGCAGATGGAGTTTAATGCTGATAAGTGTGAGGTGCTACATCTTGGCAGAACAAATCAAAATAGGACGTACATGGTAAATGGTAGGGAATTGAAGAGTGCAGGTGAACAGAGGGATCTGGGAATAACTGTGCCCAGTTCCCTGAAAGTGGAATCTCATGTAGATAGGGTGGTAAAGAAAGCTTTTGGTGTGCTGGCCTTTATAAATCAGAGCATTGTGTATAGAAGTTGGGATGTAATGTTAAAATTGTACAAGGCATTGGTGAGGCCAATTCTGGAGTATGGTGTACAATTTTGGTCGCCTAATTATAGGAAGGATGTCAACAAAATAGAGAGAGTACAGAGGAGATTTACTAGAATGTTGCCTGGGTTTCAGCAACTAAGTTACAGAGAAAGGTTGAACAAGTTAGGGCTTTATTCTTTGGAGCGCAGAAGGCTAAGGGGGGACTTGATAGAGGTCTTTAAAATGATGAGAGGGATAGACAGAGTTGACGTGGATAAGCTTTTCCCACTGAGAGTAGGGAAGATTCAAACAAGGGGACATGACTTGAGAATTAAGGTACAGAAGTTTAGGGGTAACATGAGGGGGAACTTATTTACTCTGAGAGTGGTGGCTGTGTGGAATGAGCTTCCAGTGAAGGTGGTGGAGGCAGGTTCGTTTTTATCATTTAAAAATAAATTGGATAGTTATATGGACGGGAAAGGAATGGAGGGTTATGGTCTGAGCGCAGGTATATGGGACTAGGGGAGAATACGTGTTCGGCATGGACTAGAAGGGTCGAGATGGCCAGTTTCCGTGCTGTAATTGTTATATGTAGGCTAAATGGTTTGGTGTAAATGCAAAAATTGTCTCCAGTGTGTGTTGGATCGTGTTAATGTGCGGGGATCACTGGTTGGTGCGGACTCAGTGGGCTGAAGAGCCTGTTTCCATGCATTATATCTAACTAAACTAAACTAAACCACTGAGCAGGTCAGACAGATCTCTGCACAGTCCGGATGCTTGTGAAACATTTCCATTGCCCAACGTTATGGCATCTCTTGTAATTTATCCCTTAATTGTACATGTGTGCTGCATATATTACTCTGAGGCTCTGAGGGCATAAGAACCAGCTAAAGAATGTACACAGACCATTCTAATTTCTCACTGATTATCTACTTGGCAATTTCTATCATTACTGTACCAAGGCAGCCTCAACCATTTGGCTTTAATTGTCATCAATATCATAATAATTCCTAAATCAATACAAAGATTCCATAGACTTTTCATATTGCATGGTACCTCGCAAGGTATGTAATCATACTGTTAAATAGTTAGCCACTAAAACTAATAAAATAGCGTAATGAGTATGTATGTAATTTTAATGAGCAAATGAATGTCCTTATAGTCTATAAGGCATAAATACTTAATTATCTACTTCTAAATCAACTGTTCATGAAGAATTGGAGATGACATTTTTCATACTGGTATAAAACATACATTTATTTCCCCAGTAATAAGTGGGTTTAAACCTATGGATACATTTTCCATTTACAAAAGAACAATATTTGCTGTTTATCATTTTGCAGAGAGGCATATTGCTTTTACAAATATCAATCCTATGCCACAACAAACTCTTAATTGAAAATAAAAAAATAAAATTGTATACTGATAATGTTAATTGTAATCAGTACCCCTTTCATAGGGCATTTCCTTATACGAATAAGGAGCATTTTATTACAAATCTAACTTACACATGTGACTTCATTAACTCTAAGCTCCAGACCCATAACATTGCCAGTGGATTGTTATAAAAGAAAGATATTTGTGTCTATGTAGGAAGGAACTGCAGATGCTGATTTAAACTGAAGATAGACTCAAAATGCTGGAGTAACTCAGCGCGACAGTCAGCATGTCTGTAGAAAAGGAAATAGGTAGAGACCCTTGTTCAAACTGAGAGTCAGGGGCAACTTGTCTTGCATTTCATGACCCTACTGCAAGGTAGCACATTCCCAGCAATTGTTTTACTTTCATGTAACTGTTGTTTAGTTATGAAAGGCAGAAACAGTATGTAGAGTGGAACTTTAGGGTTGTTTACATGATCACATTATAGTCATAGAGATGCACAGCACAAAAACATGATCTTCGGCCCACCTTGACAATGCAGACCAAGTTGGCATAGTGCATGGGTTCCTATTGCCTCCATGGCCCTCCAAACCCACAAACAGCTAACAATGGCCTGTTTCCTCTATAATCTGTACTTTTTGCACACCTTTCAATGAAAGATATGCAAAAAGGTAATGATGATAAATGAACCATGACATTGTTAGCTGTGTGCTAGGTGTGAACAAGAACCTGGTGCGACCTGGGTGGGAGAGGGATGGAGAGAGAGGAGTTGCTTGAAGTTAGAGAAATCAATAATCATACCACTTGGTTGTAAGCTGCCCAAGCAAAATATGAGGTGCTGTTTCTCCAATTAGCGATTAGCCTCATTTTGACAGTGGAGGAGGCCCAGGTCAGTAAGGCCTTTGACAAGGTTCCCCACGGAAGGTTGGTTAAGAAGGTTCAATGGTTGGGTATTAATGGTGGAGTAGCATGATGGATTCAACAGTGGCTGAATGGGAGATGCCAGAGAGTAATGGTGGATGGTTGTTTGTCAGGTTGGAGGCCAGTGACTAATGGGGTGCCACAGGGATCTGCGTTGGGTCCATTGTTGTTTGTCATGTACATCAATGATCTGGATGATGGTGTGGTAAATTGGATTAGTAAGTATGCAGATGATACTAAGATAGGTGGGGTAGTGGATAATGAAGTAGATTTTCAAAGTCTACAGAGAGATTTATGCCAGTTGGAAGAGTGGGCTGAAAGATGGCAGATGGAGTTTAATGCTGATAAGTGTGAGGTGCTACATCTTGGCAGGACAAATCAAAATAGGACGTACATGGTAAATGGTAGGGAATTGAAGAATGCAGTTGAACAGAGGGATCTGGGAATAACTGTGCACAGTTCCCTGAAAGTGGAATCTCATATAGATAGGGTGGTAAAGAAAGCTTTTGGTGTGCTGACCTTTATAAATCAGAGCATTGAGTATAGAAGTTGGGATGTAATGTTAAAATTGTACAAGGCATTGGTGAGGCCAATTCTGGAGTATGGTGTACAATTTTGGTCGCCTAATTATAGGAAGGATTTCAACAAAATAGAGAGAGTGTAGAGGAGATATACTAGAATGTTGCCTGGGTTTCAGCAACTAAGTTACAGAGAAAGGTTGAACAAGTTAGGGCTTTATTCTTTGGAGCGCAGAAGGCTAAGGGGGGACTTGATAGAGGTCTTTAAAATGATGAGAGGGATAGACAGAGTTGACGTGGATAAGCTTTTTTCCCACTGAGAGTAGGGAAGATTCAAACAAGGGGACATGACTTGAGAATTAAGGGACAGAAGTTTAGGGGTAACATGAGGGGGAACTTCTTTACTCAGAGAGTGGTGGCTGTGTGGAATGAGCTTCCAGTGAAGGTGGTGGAGGCAGGTTTCATTTTTATCATTTAAAAATAAATTGGATAGTTATATGGACGGGAAAGGAATGGAGGGTTATGGCCTGAGCGCAGGTATATGGGACTAGGGGAGAATACGTGTTCGGCACGGACTAGAAGGGTCGAGATGGCCTGTTTCCGTGCTGTAATTCTTATATGGTTATATGGTTATAAGGCCAGAAAGGTCAGTGTGGGAATGGGAAGGGGAATTAAAGTGTTTGGCAACTGGGAGATCAGGTAGGCCCAGATGTTCTGAGCGAAGGTGTTCAGCAAAACATTCGGCCAGGTCTGCCAGGCCAGTTGTGTTTATGGATTTTGGGAAGAAGGTAAAACTAGGCCCTGCGGGTCTGGGAAACCATAACTTTAGAGGCTGTGGATGGCAGACAGCGGGAAGTGATAAAATCAGAAATGGTCTGAGATGAGGTGTCCCATACCAGGACATCCGAGATGTCCTTATTCGTTAGGCAACGAGGGTTCCCATCTTCCATCATAGATGAGGCCTTCACTCGTGTCTCCACGGTACCCTGCAGATCCGCCCTTGCTCACCCTCACCCCAGTCATTATAGGGACAGAGTCTCCCTAGTCCCATACCTTTCACCCCATCAGCCATCGCATACAACACATAATCCTACAACATTTTCTCCACCTCCATCAGGATCCCAACACGAGTCACATTTTCCCATCTCCACCCCTTTCCACCTTCCGCAGAGACCGTTCCCTCCGCAACTCCCTGATTAACTCATCCCTTCCCACTCAAACCACCCCCTCCCCAGGTACCTTCCCTTGCAACCGCAAGAGATGCAACACCTGTCCCTATACCTCCTCCCTCGACTCTGTCCAGGGACCTCGACAGTCCTTTCAGGTTAGGCTGAGGTTCACTTGCACCTCCTCCAACCTCATCCACTGTATCCTTTGTTCAAGATGTGGACTCCACTATACATCGGCGTGACAAACGCAGACTGGGCGATCATTTCGCGGAACACCTTCGCTCAGTCTGCCTGGACCCACACAGGCCAACATGTCCCAGCTACACTATCCCCACCTGCCTGCCACTGATTCAGATTCAGATTCAGATTCAATTTTAATTGTCATTGTCAGTGTACAGTACAGAGACAACGAAATGCATTTAGCATCTCCCTGGAAGAGCGACATAGCAAATGATTTGAATAAATAATAATAAGTGTCCGGGGGGGGGGTGGTGGTTGGCAGTCACCGAGGTACGTTGTTGAGTAGAGTGACAGCCGCCGGGAAGAAGCTGTTCCTCGACCTGCTGGTTCAGCAACGGAGAGACCTGTAGCGCCTCCCGGATGGTAGGAGGTTAAACAGTCCATGGTTGGGGTGAGAGCAGTCCTTGGCGATGCTGAGCGCCCTCCGCAGACAACGCTTGCTTTGGACAGACTCAATGGAGGGGAGCGAGGAACCGGTGATGCGTTGGGCAATTTTCACCACTCTCTGCAATGCCTTCCGGTTGGAGACAGAGCAGTTGCCATACCGTACTGTGATGCAGTTGGTAAGGATGCTCTCGATGGTGCAGCGGTAGAAGTTCACCAGGATCTGAGGAGACAGATGGACTTTCTTCAGTCTCCTCAGGAAGAAGAGACACTGGTGAGCCTTCTTGACACCAGCGGCACTGCAGGCCGCTGATGTTTTCCGTACTTGGTCTTTTGGAGCTCGCCTGATCTAATGAAGTCCCAGCTTGCTGCAGAGCCCATTCTGCTGACTCGACCCGCAGTTAGTTGCATCCCAGCAGGTGGAAGGTTTGGTCCTGTTAACTATCAAGGACCCTCTGACACCATCGACAACCTGCCAGTTCTCAAACACTTTGTAATATTAACAACAGAACAAAAACAGTTGGAAATGTAAGTGGTGAGGAGTATACAGACTTAAAACATGTTAAGTAACAGGTTGAAGAATATTAGATGGAGCATATTATGGAAAAGAGACAGACACAGTGCTGGAGTGACTTATTGGGTCAGGCAGCACCTCTTGAGAAAAAGGAGGCTCAGTCTGAAGAAGGGTTTTGACCTAAAACATCACCCATCCTTTTTCTCCAAAGATGCTGTCTGGCCCTCTATAGCTCTCTACATCACCATCTATTTCTCTCGTATCCCTTTTCCCTTACTCTCAGTCTGAAGAAGGGTCTCAACCCGAAACGTCACCCATTCCTTCTCTCCAGAGGTGCTGCCTGTCCCGCAGAGTAACTCCAGCATTTTATGTCTATCTTTGGTTTAAACTAGCATCGGCAGCTCCTTCCTACACCCTCCTATCCATATATCTGTCCAAATATCTTTTATGAATTTATTAAAGTCACCACAAAAAGTGACATAACATTGGTGTCAAAAAAGGTGGCCATTTGGCCCTTTACAGCCTTGCCAGACACGAAAGCTATTTAAGGCAATTCCACATTTCAGTTCACACTCCTTACCCTTGCAGGTTATGGCACTTCAATTGCTCATTCAGGTACAATTTAAACGTAATGAAGGTTTCTGCCTCCACTACTCTTTCAGGCAGAGATCATTAGGATATTGAAGACAATTAGAGCAACTGTGCAACACTGGTGAAGCTGCTGTGGTACACTAACCAAGGAATAAAAACTGTCAAATGCAACATCAGAGAGAAATTAGGATCATTGCTGTGTGTTTTTGAGCTGATCCTTGTGCCCTTAGAGCTTAGACAAAGCCGAGCTCCAACCGTTTTGCTATGTCTCATTTACTCCCTTCTCTACTGAAGGAATGAATTCTTTCCCATTAATACCTCATCCAAGGTTCTGATTACTTTAAGCATCTTGATAAATATATCAGCCTCCTTTGTTCAGAGGGAAATAATTTCCGCCCAGCTAAACCTTTCTTGTAACTAACATCCATAGGCCTGGCACGATCTTCGTAAATCTCTCCCGCCAACGCAACCGTACTGCAAAGTGAAAACTGTGACACGATCTTCCTGCTCCTATCCTTGTTTTACAACTCTGGCTACATGTAGCGATTTCTTCAATGCTGGTCAGCGGCCACGATGACATCTTACGCGACTGGTCTTCTTGCGTGTCGCGTGCACAGCCTAAAGTTGTAAGACAACTTGTTCTGTTTGATCTTCTGTGCACGCCAGGTTGATTGCATTTGTCGAAACAAGGTGGATCACGTGAAGGTTGCAATCTTCCACCCCAAGTGGACTGGTCCATATTCAAGGGTTCCACAGTTAACCTGAATGAGTACGCCACAGCCGTGACTGACTTCGTCAGCAAGTGCGCGGAAGACTGTGTGCGGATAAAGACAATCCAAGTGTTCCCCAACCCGTAAACCATGGACGAACCACGAGGTACAAGGTTAAGGCCAGGTCTGCTGCAGACCCATTCCTTCTCTTCAGAGATGCTGCTTGTCCCGCTGAGTTACTCCAGCATTTTATGTCCATCTCCACTGCAGGCAAGTTAAACGATCCCGGGTGGTGCAAGAAAGCCCACTATGATCTCCGCAAAGCCATCAAAGATGCTAAGTGACAATACCTAGACAACTTGAGTCCCAGTATAATCACTCGGACACACGGAGAATGTGGCAAGGTCTGAATAAGATAGCTGACTGCAAAACAAAGTCAGGCAACATCATTGATGATATTGCTGCTCTACCCAATGAACTGGATGCTTTCTATGCTCCCTTTCAACAGAAGGCCAACATCCATCCCTTTAGAATCAAGTGTGCCTCTCCCCAGGGTAGCTGCAGCCTGGTTAGATCAGCCTTCCTGAGGGTAAAAGCAACTGGCCCAGACGGAGTTCCTGGCCCTGTCCTTCGTACCCTTCTTCAGACTCAGAAATATCAGCAGTGCCATGCATGAGTCTTAGCAATGCCCTGCAATATCTATCCAATGATATGTCTTCACACCATAAGTAAACACCAGCAAAATAACATCTTGGTTTCCTTGAAAGTAATTAACGTATAACTCCCAATTTTACTTCGGAGTCACGTGAGTGACTACGTGAAGAACCCACCCAGTGCGCAGGCGCGGCATTACGCCAGCAGCGCAACAGCGGCGGCAGCTGGAGCCAGGCTCTCCAGCTGCAGGATAAAGACAAGACCTCAGGTAAGTGAGTCTTTTGTATTGCAGAGAAGTCGCTAGCATGGCAACCCGCAAGCGACCAACTAAACGGACTGCCTGCCCAACTCCCCCCGAGGAGGGGTCGACATCTGGGCGGCAGCCACTGGCGGCGGAGAAGCAATTTGAACGCTCCCGTACACCCGACCCCGAGCCGCTCCCTGTGCTGCCGACTTCAACACCTAGCACAGGGAGGAAATCCACCCGTAAAACGGACCGGCCGGTGGTCTCCGACTCGTCGGAGGAACGGGAACACTCTCCACCGGCTAAACGGGGAGACAGCCGCTTAAGCTGCATGAGGCAGCTCCTCGAGCAAATGCTCGAGCAGGAGATGCAGGCAAAGCATCACCAGGGAGGACGGGCTGAGGCCTCCTCCAAACCGTCACCTCACCCCTCTGCTCCCTCCTTGTTTGAGGTCAGCAAGGGAGGCCAGGACTGGGCTGGCTTATCGCAGGGGCAGGCGGACGACTGCACAAGTATGCCAGGGGAGCAGGAGGAAGAAGAGCTGCTGGGTGTGGTCAACAGATATGCGGCGCCCCCGAGGGCCGGGAGAATGCTGAACCCGAAAATGGCGGCAAGTATAAACCGGCTCTCCAACAAGCCTCTCCAGGAGAAAGTACTCCAAGAGGCACTCGACACCTATACGGCACCCGAGAACTGTGAGGCGCTGCGGGTCAAGACCGTCAATGGCCAAATATGGAGCCAGCTAGGCCAACACATAAGGAGCCAAGAGCTAAAGATGCAGCGCATCTTGAAGCTCCATACCGCAGCCATCACCGCCTTTGCTCGGTCCGCAGAGAATACGGACCTCACTACACCCCAACAGGATGTCCTTGCACTGATGTGCAACACCCACTTCGAGATGAATAACTTGAGGCGGGAAAACATTAGGCCTGCCCTCAACCCCAAATATGCGGGGCTATGTAAAGCTCCTGCGCCAGAGAAAGAGGCACTGCTATTTGGGGCTGACCTGGGGAAAAGGCTGAAAGAACTCGAAGAGGCTGCCAAACCTGTAGGCCTCATGAGGGCAGGACCAGCGCCGAGCAGGGCGAAGACACCCAGTTGGCAGCACCCCTCGGCATCCACCAGCAGATACCGGACTGGTGAAAGCCTGGCGACCGCTCCTCACTACCCCCACAGCTCTTTTTTAGAGAGGGGCCCAGAGCGGAGCCGTGGGAAGATACGCCGCCCCGTGACAGCACCAACAAGAACGCCCTCGAGCCAAACCCACCAACGGAGACGCTCCCAAAAATGAACTTGGAGGTAGGTGGGTCTGGTTCCTGTCAACATACACAAACCAAGGGTGTTTTACTAACAGGAGGGCGTTTACGTTTGTTCAAACATGTTTGGTGTACTATCACTAACAACAAATACATACTCAACAGCATTAGTGGATACAAAATTGAATTTAAAACAGGCATAATACCGCCGGTTCAGCATATACCCCAAAGGGTATTCCTTCCCACTGAAAAAGAAAAGCAGGAAGGACAGGCTGAACTAGAAAGGCTCATGTCTAAAGGAGTCATTGAAAGAACCAGACATGAGCCATTGGAATTTGTATCAAATATATTTATTAAAACCAAAAAAGATGGTGGATGTCGCATCATCATTGATCTAACATCACTAAATCAATCTGTTGAGTATCTACACTTCAAAATGGAGACATTTGTCACTGCCAGACAACTGATCTCCAAGGGATACTTCATGGCAAGCATAGACATCAAAGATGCTTACTATTTAGTACCCATTCACAAGGATCATTTTAGATACCTGAAATTTATCTGGATGGGGCAACTATGGCAGTATAGAGCACTGCCCAATGGCTTAACGACAGCTCCCAGATTATTTACCAAAATTCTTAAAGTAGCCATGAAAATATTAAGAGAACAAAAATACCTAGTCATGGCTTATCTGGACGATATTCTCATAATGGGAAGAACCAAGGAATTAGCTGTCGCAGCAGTTTCAGCTACTAAACAGCTCCTTGAAACGTTGGGATTTGTTCTACACCCAGATAAATCAATATTGAAGCCGTCAACTAACATGGACTATCTAGGCTTCACCATTGATTCTATCCACATGACTGTTACTCTGCCAAGGGATAAAAAGGTTGCATTAGCACAAGCATGCAATAATTTAATCGCAAATACACAACCAAGGATCCGGCATGTTGCCAGAGTAATTGGAAGTATTGTAGCAGCATTTCCAGCTACACAATATGGACCCTTGCATTATCAAAATTTGCAAAGAGCAAGGACACATGCACTACATCAAAGTAGGGGGCATTATGACCGAACAATGTATTTACCCACTGAAGCCATATCAGAACTTCAGTGGTGGTCAGAAAATATTTGGCACAGTTACAGTCCCATTGTCGTCACTAATCCTAACATAGTCATCACGACGGATGCCAGTGCTTTAGGCTGGGGAGCTACTAACTCTATATCCAGCACAGGTGGCAGATGGACTAATTCAGAGACATCGCTACTACACTCACTAGGCATAAATTATTTGGAAATGCTGGCCGCCTTTTATGGGCTAAAAGCATATGCATCCAATATGCAGCACGTGCATGTTAGGTTAATGATTGACAATACAACGGTGGTGGCTTACATCAAGCACATGGGTGGCATAAAATCAGTATCATGCGACAAATTGGCTAATATAATCTGGCAATGGTGTGTCAAGAGACATATTTGGTTATCAGCTGCCTATCTACCAGGTAAGCTAAACACAGTGGCAGACACCAGGTCACGAAAATTCAATGATAACATCGAATGGATGTTAGATCCAAAAATGTTTGCAAAAATTATTAAGCAATATGGAACGCCAGATATAGATTTGTTTGCGTCTAGATTGAATCACCAGTTACCCATGTATGTGGCTTGGGAACCAGACCCAGAGGCAGCAGCGGTAGATGCCTTCACGCTGGATTGGGGAAATTTCTTCTTCTATGCTTTCCCTCCCTTCTGCCTCATCAGCCGGGTACTCCAGAAAATACAGTCAGACTCTGCTTCAGGTATTTTGGTCGTACCCGACTGGCCTACCCAACCATGGTTCCCAGTCTTTCACGACATGGTGGTTGAGTCACCTATGGTCTTTCATAGTCACCCACAACTATTGACTCACCCAGTATCCGGCATAAGTCATCCATGCCATCAAAATTTAAAACTCCTGGTTTGTAGGTTTTAACCAGGCCTTACCAGGGACTGGGGTTATCAGAACGAACAATCACCACCATGTCGGCATCCCTGCGAGACTCAACCAAGAAGCAGTACCTGACATATATCAAGAAATGGGAGCAATACTGCTTGGATGCAGGGACGTCGTATAAGACAGCCTCAATCACGGACGTGTTGGAGTTCCTGGCCCACTTACACCATGACCAGAAGATGAGCTACAGTGCCGTCAATGCAGCACGAAGTGCCCTGTCTGCTTATCTCATACCAACAGGACACCATAGCATCGGGTCCCACCCGCTAGTCATAAAACTCCTCAAGGGGATTTACAATAACAAACCCCCTACACCCAGGTATACCCATGTATGGGATATAAGTGTCGTGTTATCACACCTCAGAGGATGGCCACCGGCGGGATCCCTCAGTCTAGAGCAATCCACACTCAAGACCCTTATGCTAATGGCGCTCGTCTCTGCACAAAGGGTCCAGTCGCTACATCAACTACGACTGGACAACATGGTAACTACCCCAGACTGCATCACATTCACTATGCCGGGGTTAGTTAAACAAAGCAGGCCAGGTATGTCCAACTCGCCATTAATCTTCCGGGCCTACCCTCCAGAACCTAGGCTGTGTGTAGTGACCCATTTATACAACTATGTAGACACAACCCATACACTTAGAGGGAGTGAAAAAGCCTTATGGGTCAGCCACAAGAAGCCTTTTGGACGGGTAACCAGCCAAACTATATCTAGGTGGTTAAAACAGGTCCTGAAAGCTGCAGGGATTAACACTGATGTTTTCAAATCCCATTCTATTAGGGCAGCATCTACGTCAGCGGCGGAACGGATGGATGTTCCCATAGACCACATCCTAAGTACAGCAGGATGGTCAAGGGAATCGACGTTCCGGATATTCTATAACAAACCGCTGATGCAAAAAGATTTGTTTGCAGAGAAAATTTTAGAAACTGCAAATTTATAATTTAAGCCCAAGGGAGCTATTTTTGTTATTGTTTAATAAACATTTTTGTTTTCAAAAAACAAACAGATTCGTTGGTCTTTAGATACCACTTCCTCCCTCGATAACTTCGGCAGCGAGTGATATAGCTGTTACATGGTTTGAAATCACAGACCTTTGAAGTCTTCACGTAGTCACTCACGTGACTCCGAAGTAAAATAGTGAGATTAAACGAGTACTTACCAATGCGAAGTTTGATCTGTATTTTATGAGGAGTTACGATGAGGGATTACGTGCCCTCCGCTCCCACCCTCAGTATATGGATCAAACTAGAACTGATGTCTCTTTAATCTTTACTATCTTTACTTCAAATATTGTGTCTACCTGTGATTCCACACCGCTGCTTGGAAGTATGCCGCGCCTGCGCACTGGGTGGGTTCTTCACGTAATCCCTCATCGTAACTCCTCATAAAATACAGATCAAACTTCGCACTGGTAAGTACTCGTTTAATCTCACTATATACTTGTATTCCAGCACTCCATAGCACCTGCATGCAGAAGAGCTGGATCAGGCAGTACCTTCTCTGAACTGATGCCTACCACACCAGGCTCAATACACCATTATCCCAGGATATCACTTCTCACTTCCCTTTCAATTCTGGGAATGTTATGTTTAATTGAACAATTTAAAGCACTAATCTTATTTTACTAAAAATAATATTGCTCTAATTATTATTAATAATAATAATGTCAGCCTCGATAACAATCAGCACAGGAGCACCTCAAGGCTGTTTGCTCAGCCCCCTGCTGTAGTCACTCTATACTCATGACTGCGTAGCCGGTCATAGTGCGAACTCCATCATCAAGTTCACTGACGATACCACTGTTGTGGGACGTATCTCTGACGGGGACGAGTCAGAGCACAGAAGTGAGATCGAGCAACTGTCCATATGGTGCCAGCACAATAACCTGGCCCTCAACACCAGCAAAACCAAGGAACTGATTGTGGACTTTGGAAGGAGTAGGATGGGGACCCACAGTCCCGTTTATAATCACGGGTAGATGGTGGAAAGGGTCAAGAGCTTCAAATTCCTGGGCGTGCATATGTCTGAAGATCTTTCCTGGTCCGAGAACACTGATGCAATCATAAAGAAAGCACATCAGCTCCTCTACTTCCTGAGAAGATTATGGAGAGTCGGTTTGTCAAGGAGGACTCTCTCCAACTTCTACAGGTACACAGTAGAGAGCATGCTGACCGGTTGCATCGTGGCTTGGTTTGGAAACTTGAGCGCCCTGGAGCGGAAAAGACTACAAAAATTAGTAAACGCTGCCCAGTCCATCATCAGCTCTGACCTCCCTTCCATCGAGGGAATCTATCACAGTCGCTGCCTCAAAAAGGCTGGCAGCATCATCAAGGACCCACACCATCCGGGCCATACATTCATCTCCCCACTACCTTCAGGGAGAAGGTACAGGAGCCTGAAGACTGCAACGACCAGGTTCAGGAACAGCCACTTCCCCACAGCCATCAGGCTATTAAACTCGGCTCGGACAAAACTCTGAACATTAATAGCCCATTATCTGTTTATTTGCACTTTATCAGTTTATTTATTCATGTGTGTATATATTTATACAATGGTATATGGACACACTGATCTGTTCTGTATTTACGCCTACTATGTTCTGGTGTGCTAAAGCAAAGCAAGAATTTCATTGACCTATCTGGGACACATGACAATAAACTCTCTTGAACTCTTGAACCCTAGTAATGTCACTGCTGTGCAGTTGTTGAGTGTTTAGCAGAAATAATCAATTGCATAATAACTTCACTTTGCACAAAAAAGCTTCAGTGTATCTCTTTATCATCCACAGGTTCTCCCACAGAGTGGTCTATGCTCAGACTTGCCCAGAAGAAACTTTCATAATGAGTAGTCCACAGCGCATCCTGACAGTTGTGATTGAATCTCTTTCAAACATTTGTCTTTGCTTACCGTAAAAGATGTAAGCTCTTCTGAGGCAGTTCAACCACGAGCTTCATCTCAAGAATCAGACTTGACTCATGCATTCCTGGAGCTGTCGATCACTGGAGTCCTTTGTTGTTTGAAATCAAAGTTAGGCACACCAGCACCTGCAGCTTTTTCATACTGCGGACAAAAACAACTCTAATTTACTTGTATAAAATTGCATTTTTTTTCTTGTCGACTTGTTACCACTAAGGGGACTCACTGTCAAATAACAAAAAAGAGCTAATGTCATTTTTCTGAAGACATTTTATGACTAAAGAAAACATGGCACAAACAAGCAGCGTGCACAGCAGTAACGAGGATACACTGCCAAACTGATGTCTTATTAAAAGCCTTTTGTCTCCGAAACTTGCTAAGTTGCTGACAGAATAAAAAGCTTTCTCATCTGAAAATCCCACATATAGAACAGTCATCTTGAGTTTCTCAATTAAAATAAAATTCTACAAGGAAATAGAAAAATAACACATTTAGGAATTTAACATTCATCAAGAAAATTATCTGAATTTCCCATGCCTTTAAAATATTATGGGAGCTAATGAAATCCCTAATAATTTGCTTGAACTCCTGAGTGTTACGTTTTGATCACAGTTCACAAAATTAGATAGTCATTTCATAAATATTTAAATGAATTAATGCACAATATTGTGTGTAATGGCTTTTATAGCTGGTTAACCACGTGATCTAAAGTGGCCATTTTTTAAAAAGTGGTATTAAAATTGAATAAATGCTTTATCAAGTTGTGCTGATGGAAGCTATTGTCAAATAGTGTTTGTGTATTAATTGACTTGCGTGAAATAATGTGTAGGTAAGTGGCATTTCCAGCCAATCTGACTAAACTGGTATACCTACAAATGACAATGATTGATAGCCAAGCCAATGAATCTCACCTACATGTAACACTTTCACTTACATCAGCTCTTACTGAACTCCTTAAAGAACTGATGTGTCTTTTCTTTGCTATGGGCCTAGAATATGCTGCAATAATATTTGACACCAAATACCTGAAAAAGGAGAGTAGCAGCATCCTAGCATAATGGCCATGTGAGTGAAAACGCAGAGCACCACACATACGCATCCTTACAAGCAGCGCTTCTTAATTTTAAATCAATTAGAGGCCACCAAATGTAGTCAGGCCATGCACCGTTAGAGAAAAGGGGAAGTTTATAAGTTCATAAGTGATATGAGTAGAAATAGGCCATTCGGCCCATCAAGTCTCCTCCATCATTCAATCATGGCTGATCTATCTTTCCCTTTTAACCCCATTCTCCTGCCTTCTCCCCATAACCCCTGACACTTGTACTAATCACGAATCTATCTAGGCCAGAGCAATAAGGAAATGTTGGTCTGGCTAGGACTTTATCCATTGGAGCACGGGAGATGGAGGGGTAATCTTATTCAAATGTTTTAAATCAGAGGGGAAACAAATAGAGTGAATACGCAGAGACTTTTTCCCAGGAAAGGGGGTCGAGAACCAGAGAAAATAATGTAAAGGAGAGAGGAGCAGAATTCAGAACCTGAAGGGAAGCTTGTTCACTCAGAGAGTGGTGGGTATATGGAACGATCAGCCAGAGGAGGTCGTTGAGGCACATACTATAACAGCATTTAAAACACACTTGGACAGGTACATGGATAGGAGAGGTTCAGAGAGATTTGGCAAATGCTGCAAATGGGACTAGCTTGGTCAGTGTGGACAGGTTGGCCAAAGGGCTTATTTACGTGCTGTATGACTTTATGACTCTCTGACTCCAATACATGCAACTGGTGGGAACGCATGACTGTTTCCATACTGTCACTCTCATCTAATAACCATATAACCATATACCAATTACAACACGGAAACAGGCCATCTCGGCCCTACAAGTCCGTGCCGAACAACTTTTTTTCCCTTAGTCCCACCTGCCTGCACTCATACCATAACCCTCCATTCCCTTCTCATCCATATGCCTATCCAATTTATTTTTAAATGATACCAACGAACCTGCCTCCACCACTTCCACTGGAAGCTCATTCCACACCGCCACCACTCTCTGAGTAAAGAAGTTCCCCCTCATGTTACCCCTAAACTTCTGTCCCTTAATTCTGAAGTCGTGTCCTCTTGTTTGAATCTTCCCTATTCTCAAAGGGAAAAGCTTGTCCACGTCAACTCTGTCTATCCCTCTCATCATTTTAAAGACCTCTATAAAGTCCCCCCTTAACCTTCTGCGCTCCAGAGAATAAAGACCTAACTTATTCAACCTTTCTCTGTAACTTAGTTGTTGAAACACAGGCAACATTCTAGCAAATCTCCTCTGTACTCTCTCTATTTTCTTGACAACTTAAGATGGTAGTAACTAACATGGAGTAGTTTCATAGAATACGTCTTTTGCAGAGTACAAAACTGATGATTCTGATGAGTAGTGGAATTAGCTGCAATTAGCGGCAATCGTATCGCTAAACACCTTTGCTCAGCCCGCCCGGACCTACCTGATCTCCCAGTTGCTAATCACTTTAATTCTTCTTCCCATTCCCACACTGACTTTTCTGTCCGAGATCTCATCCATTGACAGTGAGGCTAAACGCAAATTTAAGGAACAGCATATCATATTTTGTTTAGGCAGTTTACAGCCCAGTGGTATGAATATTGATATCTTTAACTTCAAGTAACCCCGGCATTCCCTCTCTCTCCATCCCTCCCCCACCAAAGTCGCACCAGCTTCCCGTTTTCACCCAACAACCGGCTAACAATAACCATATAACAATTACAGCACGGAAACAGGCCATCTCGACCCTTCTAGTCCGTGCCGAACACGTATTCTCCCCTAGTCCCATACACCTGCGCTCAGACCATAACCCTCCATTCCTTTCCCGTCCATATAACTATCCAATTTATTTTTAAATGATAAAAACGAACTTGCCTCCACCACCTTCACTGGAAGCTCATTCCACACAGCTACCACTCTCTGAGTAAAGAAGTCCCCCCTCATGTTACCCCTAAACTTCTGTCCCTTAATTCTCAAGTCATGTCCCCTTGTTTGAATCTTCCCTACTCTCAGTGGGAAAAGCTTATCCACGTCAACTCTGTCTATCCCTCTCATCATTTTAAAGACCTCTATCAAGTCCCCCCCTTAACCTTCTGCGCTCCAAAGAATAAAGCCCTAACTTGTTCAACCTTTCTCTGTAACTTAGTTGCTGAAACCCAGGCAACATTCTAGTAATCTTCTCTGTACTCTCTCTATTTTGTTGACATCCTTCCTCTAATTAGGCGACCAAAATTGTACACCATACTCCAGAATTAGCCTCACCAATGCCTTGTACAATTTTGACATTACTTCCCAATTTCTATACTCAATGCTCTGATTTATAAAGGCCAGCACACCAAAGCTTTCTTTACCACCCTATATACAATGTCCTGTTTCCTTTACGATCATTACTTTTTTGCATATCTCTCATTCATTGTTCTATATCTCTCTACATCATCATCTATATCTCTCGTTTCCCTTTCCCTTGACAGTCTGAAGAAGGATCTCGACTTGAAATGTCACCCATTCCTTCTCTCCAGTGATGCTGCCCGTCCCGTTGAGTTACTCCAGCATTTTGTGTCTGCGGTATATCTTCGGTTCAAACCAGCATCTGCAGTTCCTTCCTTCACATGATACACAATGCACAATGCAGTTACAAAATTGAAGTCAAGATGACAGAAAGTAGCAAGGGCCTGTTCCGTGGACTACTGTGCACTCTCAGCTGTTCAGGTGAGCAGAACACATACGCATTTCTGCACCAAGAGATTAAACTTAAGTTAATGCAAAATGGTAGCTGCTAAACAACGAAAAGGAATTGAACATGTATAGAGCAGTGCAGCACAGGTTCGGCAATGATAACGTTGTTGAACATGGTAGAATGGTAGAAACATACAGCATGGAAACAGCTTCTTCATTCCCACTTGCCCATGCCGTCCAAGACACTCCATCTACTATATACTTGTCCCACCTGCCTGCAATTGTTGCATATCCCTCTAAACCTGTCCTATCCATGTACCTCTCCAAATGTCTTTTAAATGTTATTTAGTTTAGAGATACAAAGCGGAAACAGACCCTTCGGCTCACCAAGTCCATGCCGACCCGAAGTCACTCCGTACTCTGGCACAATCCTACACACTTGGGACAGTGTACAATTTTACAGATGTCAATTAACCTACAAAGCTGCACGTCTTTGGAATGTGGGGGAAAACCGGAGTACCGGAAGAAAACCCACGCGGTCACAGGGAGAACGTACAAACTCTGTATAGACAGCACCGGTAGTCAGGATCAAACCTGTGTCTCTAGCAAATTAAGTATGCTGAACTAGAACCTTGTGTGATGTAAATAGCCAGCCACTGTTAATGGCCTGTCCTACAAACACGACATTTCATCGACTATCTTTGACCTTCAAGCTCGAGGGCACTCGCCTGAAAAACCTCGAGCTGGATCGAACGCCAGCGATGAAACCGCAAGCCGGATCGACTGTCTGCACACACACACAAACACATCTCAAAGGGAAAGTGGGGGAGCGCTGTCTGAAATTCACACTCACGATGAACAGGAAAGTAAAAGATGGCTGGCACAGTTACGGTGTCCTTTAGACAACGCGGTGGGGGGAGAGAGAGAAGGGGAGAGAGGGGGAGAGAAGAGAGGGGAGAGAAGGGGAGAGAGGGGGAGAGAAGATGGGACCTATTACAAGATCAAGGGGAGAGAAGGGGAGAGAGGTAAAACAAGAAAAACAGACTTGGTTGGTAGTCCCCTTTCTGCGGAGTTTAATGTTATAATAGAGCGATTGTTCATACTTCTTTTTTCTTTCTTTTCTAGGTCTATTTTTCTCAAGGGAGAGAAGGGCACTTTCCTTACTTTCTTTACTTCAAGGGGCTCAGCGGTACAAAAAAATGGGGAGATGTGTTGTGGTAGTATTGAAGGGGGATGAAATTGGGGTGCCAGAAGACGATGAGGTGAAAGAAGAAGAGTGGAGAGGCCTCAGCCTTTTAAGATGCCAGATAACTTTTAATTAAGTTTGGCGGCCATTTAACATTATCGGTCGGTTTATGTACTTTTTTTTCTCAACGAGCTTTACCTTCGACTACCTTCGATTATCTTCGATTGCCTTCGACTACCTACGATAGCATTACGACCTACAATGACCTACCTCGACTAAACCTACGAGTAAAAAAATATAGATTTTTTCCATGGCAACCTTTTTTCACTCTCGGGCATTTTTCAACATGTTGAAAAAAACGCAGCGACCTTGCTGACGCCTCAAATACGCAGGGACTACTCTCGAGCATGAAGGAGAGTTGCAAAGAACGCCTAGGACCTCATGTCGACCATTCTGCGAGTATGAGTCGAGGGCAAACTCTTCTAAACTAGCGAATTAGGTTGCCACAGTGGGACAGGCCTTTTACATTCACTCCCAGTTTTAGCCAACACAGTCACGGTGGCGCAGCGGTAGAGTTGCTGCCTTATAGCGAATGTGTCGACGGAGACCTGGGTTCAATCCCGATTACAGGTTCCGTCTGTACAGAGTTTGCACGTTCTTCCCATGACCTGCGTGGGTTTTCTCCGAGATCTTCGGTTTCCTCCCACATTCCAAAGACTACAGGTTTGTAGTTCAATTGACTTGGTAAATGTAAAAATTGTCCCTAGTGTGTGTAGGATTGTGTTAATGTGCGGGGACCGCTGGTCGGCATGGACCCGGTGGGCCGAAGGACCTGTTTCCCTGCTGTATCTCTAAACTAAACTAAACCAGGTAACATTATGTAAGTGTTGGTTGAACTCTGATTGAACCTATGCCAAAAAAGGTGCCGTTAAACTAATTCTTCTGCCTGCAGGTGATCCATAGAGAGTCATAGATCGAGTCATAGAGTGATACTGTGTGGAAACAGACCCTTCGGCCCAGCTTGCCCACACCGACCAACATGTCCCATCTACACTATTCCCACTTGCCTGCGCTTGGTCCATATCCCTCCAAACTTGTCCTATCCATGTAACGGTCTCCTTGCAGGTCTTCCGAAAAAAACTGTCAGGCAGCTACAGCTTGTTCAGAACGCTGTTGCTAGAGTTCTAACAAAGACCAAAAAATATGAACACATTTCACCAATTCTTAAATCCTTACATTGGCTCCTTGTATGTCAGAGAATTGATTTCAAAGTCCTGCTGCTCACCTATATCACTACATGGTTTAGGACCAAAGTATATCACTGACATGCTTCCACTATATAAGTCTTCTAGACCGCTAAGATCTTCTGAAACCAATCTGTTAGTGATTCCCAGAGTAAATACAAAACATGGGAAAGCAGGATTTAGTTACTATGCAACAAATAGCTGGAATAAACTTCCTGAAGATTTAAGACTTGCCTCAACTTTGACCACTTTTAAAACAAGACTGAAACCTTTTATATTTACTTTAGCTTTGAGCTAAATCTTAACTACATTGCACTTTTAACTTTTGCACTTTTTATAATGCATTTTTAATTTTGCTTTTCTTTTCTTTTAATTCTTCTATTTTATTTCATTTTATTATTTCATTTTATTGTATGACGTTTTTATGTGAAGCACTTTGAGTCTGCCTCATGTATGAAATGTGCTATATAAATAAAGTTGCCTTGCCTTGCCTACCTGTCTAACTGATTTTTAAAAATTGGGATAGTCCCTACCTCAACTACCTCCTCTGGCAGCTTGTTCCATACACCCACCACCCTTTGTATGAAAAAGTTACCCCTCAGATTCCTATTAAATCTTTTCCCCTCCACCTTGAACCTGTGTCCTCTGGTCCTCAATTCTCCTACTCTGGGCAAGAGATTCTGTGCATCTACCCGATCTATTTTGCTCATGATTTTATACACCTCCAAAAGATCACCATTTATCCACCTGCGCTCCAAGGAATAGAGACCCAGTCCACTCAACCTCTCCCTATAGCTCAGACCGTCTAGTCCTGGCAACATCCTCGTGAATCTTTTCTGAACCCTCTCAAGCTTGGCATCATCTTTCCTATAACATGGTGCCCAGAACTGAAAACAATACTCTAAACACGGTCTCATCAGAGTCTTACACAATTGCAACATGACCTCCCATCTTAGACTCCATAGTCCTACCTAGCCATGTGCCTATCCAAAATCCTCTTCAATGCTACTATAGTCTCCACCACTACCTCAGGCAACATATTTCAGGCACTCACCAAGCTCTGTGTGAAAAACATTCCTCTCTCACCTTAAAGCTACGCCCTTTAGCTTGTGTGCTGCACTTTCTCTGGTGCCTTGTACTGTACATTTACTCAAAAGGATGAGGTTAATACGTGTAGCTCTGACTACATGGTAATGCCCGATGTTAACAGCAGAATGGTCTGGTACTGAAATCCACTGCCAGTTATTTTGCCCTCTCTGTCTGACCCCAGAAAATAGACAGACTTTGAAGTGCAATCAGACTGACAGAGATTAACTTGTTCTGCCAAGTATTCTTCTCGTGCTTTTATTGGGTTTATCAGGTAACATTAATATTAATGATGAGCTAATTCCTCACACTCACTCAGGCCAATGACCCAGAAACACTTGTGTGTTGCCAGGCTGGAACTTTGGAATTGTTTTGCAAATGGACAGGTAACAATGCTACAGCTATTGAATACATAATCATTTCATGATAGATTCTCTGTAAATCCACTACATGACTTTGAGACCTCATCGTTTTTGTTTGTCTATATTATATGAGTTGCAGTTTCCTGTCAGATTTCATAACTTTTATGTTTTTACAGAAGATTCAAAGTTACTATATTAAAAAATGTCAACAGATATTTCTACAGTAACAATATTGTCTTGTTCAGAATGTACATCAAGTATGGTTGGACTAACGTTACAGAGGCACAATTCAGTGGAAATAAATAATTGATTATAAAAGCATGCTGGTTAATAGTAAGATTAAACGAGAATTTACCAGTTTGAAGTTTGATTATTATTTTATGAGGACTAATGTTGAGGGAATACTTGAAGAACCCCGCCAGGCCGCATGCGTGTCATTCTTCAAAGCAGCGGTGTGAAATCACAGATAACTGTAATGACTAAACATAGTAAGATTAGAGAAGAAGATACCAGTTGAGTATATGATCAAGGGTGGGAGCGGAGGGCACGTATTCCCTCAACGTTACTCCTCATAAAATAACGATTAAACTTCAAACTGGTAAGTTCTCGTTTAATCTTACTATTTTAATTCGGAGTCACGTGAGTGACTATGTGAAGATTTTAAAGCTCTGTGATTCCATGCCGTGGAAACGAGTCCATTCATCACATCTGCCTTGATTATGGAGAGAATAGTGTTAACATCATTAGACATCAATACGATATTGAAAAAACAACGATAAATTTATTAACACCTAATTATAGCCCCTATTTATGGGGTAAAATTATATTACCGAACTTAAAATTGTTTCTGCCAATGTTCCAGGTTCAATTACTGGTTTGTTATACAATCGTTGGAAAGTTTTCTCCGTTGACCATCCTGCTGTCTTGAGGATTTGGTCCATAGGAACATCCAACTTCATAGCTGCCGATGTAGCTGCAGCCCTGATGGAGTGAGATTTTAAAATGTTAGTGTCTACTCCAGCCTTTATTAGGACCTGTTTTAGCCATCTCGAGATGGTCTGGACTGCCACTGTTTTGTGTGGCTGTTTGTAGCAATTAAAAGTGCCATTTCTTTGCCTCTGATGATCTCAGTATACTCCATATATAATAGCAAGTGTGTTACAATACAGAGACAATCATCTGTCGGGTAGGCCCTGAATTCTATTTTTAGGCCTGCTGACCCCTGTCTGTTCTGTTTGACTAATTCATTGATGTGAAAAGTTAAATTTCCAGATGAAGTAGTCATGTTGTCCAGCCTTAGTTTCTGTTGTGACTGGACCCTTTGTGCCGTGACCAAGGCCATCAGCATGACTGTTTTCATAGTCAGTTTCTGTAGGGACAGAGCTGTAGCTGGAGACCAGTTTCTTAACATGGTCAGTACAATGCTCACATCCCATATTTGGGAGTACCTGGTTCTTGGGGGATTAACATTAAAAATGCCCCTCATGAGTTTAGTTACCAGGGGGTGTGTCCCAACAGAATGCCGCTCTGTTCCTTGCCACAGGTATGTTGACAGAGCACTCCTGGCGCAGTTGATGGCACTATAACTGAGCCTCTCATCGTAATGGAGGCTTGCCAGGAATTCCAGAACAGACAGGATGTTCATAGATCTGTGGGTGATGTTATTGTTGTGACAGTACATTTCCCATTTCTTGATGTACACCAAGTACTGTTTTTTGGTGGACTGTCTGTGGGCCACTGAAATAATATCCACTGTTCGGTCCGTCAGTCCCAGGTGTAGTAAAGGTGCTTTCAAACTCTACAAATTAATAGGTTTATATAATTATGACATGGGTGACTTTCCCTTGTTATGGGATGAACCAGTAAATTAGGTCTATGATGGATGGTGATGCATGGTTCTAATACCATGTCGAGTATCACCGGGAACCATGGTTGAGTAGTCCAATCGGGTACTATCAAAATACCAGACGCAGAGTCTTGCTGTATTTTCCTTAATACCCGACTGATGAGGCAAATTGCATAAATAAACAATTTCCCCCAATGCAGCGAAAATGCATCTCTTGCCGCTGCCCCAGGGTCTGCTGATAATGATTGGATTGGAACAATGCCTAATGTTATCTTTCCACCATTTTAGTTCCATTATGGCCTCTGTTGGTAGCTTCATTGGTCTGTCAAAATGACCACCATTAATTTTGAGTGCTCGTATTTTAGCCCTCTGTAAATTTCGATAATGTAAAGGTCCGAATTGTGTGGCTGGAAACACAGCCACTATTTTGCCAATTATTCTTGCTACCAATCTGATGGATGCTTTAGCGATGTCAATGATTTTGCTGCAAGCCTCTATTAAGGCTGTAACCTTTTCTTTTGGCAAAGTCACTGACATGTGAACTGAGTTAATGGTGAACTCCAGATAATCCATTGTGGTTGAAGGCATTCATTTAGATTTAACTGGATGGATGATAAACCCCAGTTTTTTCAAATAATTGTTTTGTGGCTGTTACCGTTTGTTTAGCCAATTCCAAAGTTTTGCCCACAATAAGTATGTCATCTAGATAGGCCATTACCATGTGTTTTTGTTTCCGCAGAAACGCTAGGGCTGGTTTCAAAATTTTAGTGAACAGCCTGGGGACTGATGTTAGATCATTAGGTAGTGCCCTGTACTCCCAGTGCTGACCCATCCAGTTGAATTTTAAATAACATCTGTGGTCACCTCTGATGGGTACTGTATAGTAAGCATATTTTAAATCGATGCTTGCCATGTAGTAACCTTAGGAAATCAATTACTTAGCAGTAACAAAGGTTTCCATCTTGAAACGAATATATTGTACGAAAGTATTCAAATTAGTCAAATCTATGATGATGCGGCAACCACCATCTTTCTTGTTTTTCTTTGCCTGTAAGCACGAACATTCGGTTCGGTACATGCTGAACTGGAGGGTTATGTTTTTGTATAAAATCTATGGTATAACCCTGGATACTGCTTAAAATATGTGTCGGTAGTTAACTTATTCCATGCATCCAGATAGAAGTGTAATCTCCCACCAACCTCCATGCTCCCTTCAATTTGTAAGGAACCAGACCCACCTACCTCCATGGTTACCAGTGGTAGGTTTATTACTTTTTCGGTATCCTCCGTGGATGTTTAGGCGCCGGTGTCTGGTTCTGTAGTTGGGTTGGTGTTGAGGGTTTGCGCATTTTCCAAGAAGACCCGTCTGGGCCATGGCCTAAAAAAGACTGATGTTAAGTGTACCTGGCCTTCGAGCTTTCACCAGTTTTGTCTTGTCCGACTGGTGGGTGCGTAGGGGTGCTGTTTCTGGCCAAAGTAGTTTTTAGACGTTGCTTTAATGAGCCCCAGGGTTTTAGGCTCTTCGTTAAGTTCTTTTACCTGTTTGGATAAGTCACCTTCAAATAGTAATATTGGTGGTTTGGAGGTTCCAGGTTTGCACAGGCCTGCAAATTAGGGGTCTAAAGCCAGTTGGATAGGACTTCTACCTAATACTATTTAACTCATATTGGGAGTTGCAAAATAAAGCCAATGCATCCTGGTGATCTTGTGTCATGTCTTTTTCATTGATTGTGCGGGCGAAAGCCGTAATTCCCGCTGGTAGGACTTTCAGAACTTTTTGTGGTTTCAAGTCCCTGGCTCTGATTGATGCTCCGACATGTTTGCAAATACATTGGTTGACACTGGGAACATTCAGTGATTTGCAGTTCCCTGGTGGTAAGTGTCTTGCTGTGGTGTCCAATAATGCATGTCCTTGTAGCTGATTGAATGACATGTAGTCGATACTTTAGGTATCAACTATTTTAGGTTCCAGGTTTTGGCCAGTTTGGTCGGGTTGAATGAACTGGGACACCATATCCAATAGGTTTTCTTGCACCCCATGCACACTAGGAGTATGTTCTGCACACCCCTCTTCAGGGTCAGCCCAGAATTGACCCCCCGTACAGTGTTTCTCCCTGATGAGGGAGAAACACTGTGCAGCCCTACAAGAGGTACTGCTGTAGGACTTACTAGCTGCCCACTGTGACTAGTCTCCATCTCCCGGAGCCTGCCACTTTGGAGTATTTGCTCCAACAGCCGCTCCAACTGGCTCCTATGCTCTCGGGCACAGGCCACTCGCGGCTGCTCCTGTTCCTCAAGCCGCTCCAACTGGCTCCAATGCTCTCGGGCACTGGCCACTCGCGGCTGCTCCTGAAGCCGCTCCAACTGGCCCCGATGCTCACGGGCACTGGCCGCTCGCGGCTGTTCAAAGTCGGACTCATCGGAGTCAACGACTCTGTCAGTTTTTTGCTTCGCTTTACCGCCCGGCCGTGGTGTTGATTGGCCGGTGCGGGAACGAAGTCGGGCACAGCTGTTCCCATTACGGGAGATTGGTGTGCCGTTGGCTGCTGCTGGCTGCCCGCAACTCTACGGTTCTCCCCTGCCAGCTTTTTTGCAGCCTTCTTGTTTCTCTTGGATATGCCCATGCCTCAACCTGTAATAAAGTAAGTGGAAAGAACGCAGAGTCTCCTTACCTGCTGTTCCCGGCTTTTAAATTCTGCCGCTAAGGGGAACGTCCTTCCCCCTGCTGTGACTCGTTGCAATGCATGTAGCGATATGACATGTATGCGTCCTGGCGGGGTTCTTCACGTAGTCATTCACTTGACTCCGAAGTAAAATAGTAAGATTAAACGTGAATTTACCAGTTTGAAGTTTGATCTGTATTTTATGAGGAGTTACAATGAGGGATTATATGAAGATCCCGCTCAGCACACATGCGCGTCATACTTCAAAGCAGCGGTGTGGAATCACAGATAGACACAGTTATTGAAGTAAGCATAGTAAAGACAAGGAGACATCAGTTTATCAGTTTGACATATTATTGAGGGTGGGAGCGGAGGGCACGTAATCCCTCATCGTAACTCCTCATAAAATACAGATCAAACTTCAAACTGGTAAATTCTCGTTTAATCTTACTATTTTACTTCGGAGTCACATGAGTGATTCCGTGAAGACTTCAAAGCTCTGTGATTTCGTGTAACAGGTATTATTTCACGCACTGCCGAAGTCCTTGAGGGAGGAAGTGTGTTATCGTAATCAGCCAATGAATCTGTTTGTAGAATGGTATTTTTTAACAATAACAATAAAGAAATTAAATTGCTCCCCTGGGCTTAAATTAAATATTTGCAGTCTGTAAAATATTTTCTGCAAATAAAACAGCTTTTGCCAACGGCTTATTAACATTTCTGAACGGTCTTTCCCCCGACCATCCTGTTGTAGCCAGGATGTGGTCTATAAGCACGTCCATTCTTTTAGCCGTCGACGTGGATGCTGCCCTGGTGGAGTGAGATTTGTACATGTTAGTGTTTATCCCAGCAGCTTTTAGCACCTGCTTGAGCCATCTCGCAATGGTTTGGCTCGTCACCCGACCATAAGGTTTTTATGACTGACCCACAAGGCTTTTCATCTCCCTTGAATATTTTGGTTGTGTCTATGTAGGATAGTAGGTGGGTCATGGCATATAACCGTGGTTCTGGCGGGTAAGCCCGGAATTCCACGACTGGATTAGGTGTTCCTGGTCTGCTCTGTTTGATCAGTCTCTGGATAACGACAGAGATCTGGTCTGGAGCTGTGAGCATGGTGTCCAGTCGCAATAGGTGTAGTGACTGGACCATCTGTGCAGATACAAGTGCCATCAACATGAGTGTTTTTGACCATAGATTGTTCCAGGTCGAGGGATCTGGCTGGTGGCCATCCCCTGAGGTATGTCAGGACCACACTGACATCCCATATATGGGTGTATCTTGGTCTAGGGGGGTTAGAGTTGTAAATACCCTTCATTAGTTTTTGACCCCATGGCCTGTTGTCCTGGAGCTGGTTTTAAATAGACAGGCAGGGCACTTCTAGCTGTATTGATGGCTCTATAGCTGAGTCCTTCATCGTGGTGAAGGTTCGCCAGGAATTCCAGTACGTTGGTAACTGTAGCGGTTGAGTAGGTGGTCCCTATATCCAAGCAGTCCTTCTCCCATTTTTTGATACTGGACAAGTGCTGTGTTTAGTGGATGTTCGGGGGGATGCTGACATGGTGTCGATGGTTTGTTATGATAATCCCAGTCCCAGAAGTGGTTTGTGCAGAATCTGCAACCCAGGAGTTTGATTTTTTCATGGCACGGGTGGCTTGCGCCCGACACTGGGTGTTAATAACTCTGGGTCACTGGGGAATACCATCAGAACTTCAACAACCATGTCATGTAATATTGGGAACCATGGCTGTGTAGGTCAGTCGGGTACTATCAAAATACCTGAAGCAGAGTCCATTTGTATTGTGCGTAGTCCCCGTCTGATGAGGCAGAAGGGGAGAAATGCATAGAAGAAGAATTTCCCCAATCCAGCGCGAACGCATCTACCGCTGCTGCCTCAGGGTCTGGTTCCCAAGCGACACACATAAGTACCTGGTGATTTAGCCTTGATGCAAATAAATCAATATCTGGCGTGTCATATTGCTTGATAACTTTTTCTTTTTTTTTTTCTTTGGGGTTTTAACACCCATTCGATGTTGTTATTTACATGACTTCGTGTCTGCCACTGTATTTAACTTACCTAGCAGGTAATTTGCTGATAGCCAAATATGTCTTTGGACACACCATTGCCAAATTGTGTTGACCAACTTGTCGGATGATACCGATTTTATGCCGCCCATATGGTTAATGTAGGCCACCACTGTAGTATTATCTATTTATAACCGTACATGCAAGTCATACATATTTATGCATATGCTTTTAAACCGTAAAAGTCACCCAACATCTCTAGATAATTAATGCCCAGTGTAAGTGGTAACAATGACTCTGGGTTAGTGCATCTTGTGCTGGATATAGAGTTAGTTGTTCCCCAGTCTTGAGCACTGGCATCTGTTTGGATAACTGACGTAGGGTTAGTGATGATAATAGGCTGAAACTATGCCAAATGTTCTCTTGGCAATGTTACAGTCACGTAGACTGAATTAATTGTGAAGCCCAAGCAGTCCATGATAGTGGATGGCTTCAACTTAGATTTATCTGGATGTATAACAATCCCAGGGTTTCGAATAACTGTTTGGTAGCTGATACAGCTAACATAGTCAATTCCATGGTCTTGCCTACCATTTAAGATATCATCAAGATATGCCATGACAATATGTTTTTGTCTTCTGAATATTGTCAGAGCTGGTTTTAGTGTCTTGGTGAACAATCTTGGGCTGATGTGAACCCATTGGGTAACGCTTTAAACTGCTATAGCTGCCCCATCCAGGTAAATTTCAGGTATCTGCGATGATCCTTACCATGAAGTATCCTTTGGAATTTAGTTGTTTGGCAGTAACAACCGGTTCCATTTTGAAATGTATGTACTTAACAAACATATTTAGTGAAGTTAAGTCAATGATGATGCGACATCCACCATCTTTTTTGGGTTTAGTGAATATATTTGATACGAATTGCAAGGGTTCAGGTTTTCCCATGATACCCTTTGTAATTAGTCTCACCAGTTCAGCTTGTCCCTCTCGTTTCTTTAACGGAGAGGGGAAAAATACCCTGTGGGGTGAATGTTGACCTGGTGGCAATTTTTCTAGTATGAATGTATTTGTATTCACTAATGCCATTGAGTATATACTGATCGCTCGTGATAAACTCCCATGTGTTAGTATTACTCTATATACTGGTAGGAACCAGACCCACCTACCTCCGTGGTTATAGGTATTCTTCTGTTTCCTGCCGGTCCAACGAGTGTTGCACGTCGTTTGACGTGGCGGTGACGTTGGGGGGTGACACATTTTCCATGGGGTCCACTCTGGGCCCTGGTCTAAAGAAGACTTTCGGTGATAGAATGCGGACCCCGAGCTTTCATCAATCCCATATGGTAGACGTTGACTGATGGACGCGATGGGGTGCTGCTGCATAGGAATTACTGTTTTTGGTTTGCTCGTCCCGGCCCTGCCCTCATGAGCCGAAAGTTTTGTAAAACCTCTTTCATGTCCTTCATATGCTTTGTGAGGTTTTTGCCAAAGAGCAGTGGGTCTGGCTCAGTGGCTGGGGTATGTACAACCCCGCAAATGTAGGATTTTTATGGCAGGTCTTATGACTTGCTTACGAAGGTTGTGGTCATCTCCGTATTTGTCCATGGAACGAGGAAAACGATGTGATGGCTGACGTCAGGCTTTTTCACGGCCTCCTGCACGTGGGGTTGCCACGTAGCTGTCCACCACACCTAGCAGCTCTTGCTGTTCCTGCACCCCTTGCATACTCCCAAGATGTTCAGCCATTGCCCCTGTTCTTGACCAGCTCAGTCCTGGTCACCAAAGCTATCCTCTGGAAAGGAGGAAGCAATGGACAGTGCACACGGCACTGTGGAGGGAGTGCCTGACCTCCCTCTGCGAGAGCGCCCCTCCTGGGGTGCACCTCGCTGGAGCTCCTGCTCCAAGAGCCGCTGTTGCTCTGCTGAACATAATGCCGCGCATGCGTTCTGAGCGGGTTCTTCACGGAATCACTCACGTGACTCCGAAGTAAAATAGCTCAATTCACATCACGGAGCCCATGGTCCCTGGAAGCGGGAGTTTTGATCGCATTGACACAGAAGTTTTGACCGCAGGCTGTGGATGAGATTGGACTTTATGGGATGAGGAATGAGATTGGACTTTATTGCCTTCCATCACAGTGAGGAACGTGGGGAATCCACTGTGGTGGATGTTTATGTTAACTTTTTTGCCATTGTGTGTCTTGTTGCTTTTTTTAGCATGGTAATCTGAATTTCACTCTACCTTAATGGGACACGTGACAATAAACTGACCTTGAAACCTTGAATTATGGTTATCATTAAGGCTGCAATAACACTAAATAAATAGAATTAATGTCATTTTTGTACATGTTGTTAGAAATCTGTTTTAAATTATTTATTGTGCTTAAGATTATTCAAGTGGATCCCTGATATAAAACAGAACCAAATATCCCCTGTATTTTGATTTCATCTGCAAACAACTAAAATTTTACCCAAAATACCAAGTAACATAGTGGTGATTTGTTTAAATGTTTTATGGCCAAAATACTGATATAACATAGGGCCAATATGAAGCACATTTGACAGAAACGTGAAGATACACATTATATTAGCTACTTCTCAATGTTAACCAAGTGAAAGGTTAATTGTGGATCGTGTGCTGTGACATTCAATCAGTCTTAAGAAGGGTCTCGACCCAAATCGTCACCCATTCCTTCTCTCCATAGATGCTGCCTCACCCGCTGAGTTACTCCAGCATTTTGTGTCTAGCGCAGCTTACACCATGCCTTCCATCACATTTCAGAGTTGCCATCCTATATGATATGCTACATATTTGCAAAGTGTATAGTAACTGTGAGTTATGGATTGAAAACAATGACTATCATTATTGTTAAGATTGATATAAAAACTACATTGTAAGCAGACACGTAGTTTCTGCAAAAGTAAGAATATTTTATTTTCATTTTATTGTAATTATTAGATTTGTGCACTGGTCTTTGAATTTATTAAGGGGGTACTGATTTTTAAGAAAGAACTGCAGATGCTGGAACAATCAAAAGTAGACAAAAAGTGCTGGATAAACTCAGTGGGTGAGGCAGCATCTATGGAGAGAAGTAATAGGAGATGTTTCGGGTCTGAAGAAGGGTCTCGGACCCGCTGAGTTTTTCCAGCAATTTTTGTCTACTGATTTTAGATGATCAGCCATGATTATATTGAATGGCTTGAAGGGCCGAATGGCTTACTACTGTACCTGAATTTACTGGACTTTTTTTACATGTAGAAATAGAGTAGTGTAAGACAGAAACGCATGGCAGCCGTTTAAACATCAAAGTACAATGAGAAATCCAAATAATTTATTATAATCTCGAACTTGCTGAAGTTATTGCTGAATAATCAATACAAATTTTTCATTGCTCTTTATAATGTTTTGTGTATTTTCCAAATAATTAATAATTGGCACATTATTTTTTGCATCGTTAACAGACAGAGATGCTTGACGTTTAATGACATAAAGATAAAGATGTGCATTAAAAATGAATAAAACAGGAAATACAGTTCTGCATCTGGCAGCACAGATAGCCTTATGGCCCAACTTGTCCATGCCCATCTAAGCTAGTCCCATTTGCCTGTGTTTGACCTATATCCCATGAAATATTTCCTATTCGTGTACCTGTCCAATAGTCTTTTACATGCTGTTATGGTACCTCCTCAACTACTTCCTCTGGCAGCTCATTCCACCACTCTCTGAGTGAAAAATTTGCCCCTCAGAATACCATTAAATCTTGCCCCTCTCGCCTTAAACCTATGTCTGCTATTTCTTGATTTCTCTACCCTGGACAAAAGGCTCTGTGTGTTCACCCTATCTATTCCCCTCATAATTTTATATACCTCTATAAGATGACCTCTCATCCTACGCTACAGGGAATAAAGTCCTAGCCTGCCCAATCATTAAGCTCAGGCCTTCAAGTCTTGCATTCCACCCATACTTTTACTGTGATTTTTTATTTTTGAAAAATAAAACTATATTAATTATCCTAATCAGACACAGGCTATGGGCATGAATGCTATGTTCATGCTGCATATGACTGATATGATATGCCTGGGAGTCTCAAAACAGAATTGAATGACTATTAATAGAATGCAAAGTTTTGCGATTAATTGGACAGAATGCATTAAGTTCCAACAAGATTGGAAACTCAACAGAATAAACAGAATATTACCTGCATGGCTTTACTTTTGGCACCCTTCTGCTTTAGTCTGAGCATGCTCCTGCTCACGTCAGTGATTGTCATGAGCCATACGTGCAATAGTTTCAGTACAAAGCTTTCCACACTGATGAAGAGATCAACAAACTCACACTCGCTGGTGAAGTCTTTCTTTCTTCATTGAAATAAATTGAGGATGAGCACAATTTTCATGGAGTGCACATGGAGGGCAGATTTTTCAATCCCATAAATCATGTCTGTGGTCTGCATCCAATTTTTAATCAAAATACATTTGCAGCATAGAATAGTAAATTGTTCCACTTAGGCCGAGATGGATAATTTCAGTAGTTGAGAAATGAAACATCTTTCCATCTTCAGTGAAAAGACACCTAATATCCCACAGCTCCAAGTTTTATATTAGCCCCAGCAACACAGTAAAACATTATTTACACCAAACAGACAAATGATTCTTCTTTAACACATATTTCACACTATTCATACTATTTTTTCTAAGTTGGCACGTGATTGCATTCTCTTTCAGCTGTGAAGCCTAACTTGCTAAGAAGCAGTTATCAATTTTGTTCAAACCAGCAGAAATAGCAGTCCAATAGATTTTAGTAGCAATTGTTTAAAAAAGGTTGATCTGAATCATACTTAAGAAGGAAATCAGGAGGACAAAAAGGGGACAGGAGAGAGCTCTGGATGGATAATATTAAGTGAAATTCAAAGATATTTTCGAATAGATTAAGGGAAAGAGGGTGACCAGAGAGAGAATACAGCCCTTCAGAAACCAGCCATCATCTCTGTGTGGAGTCCTTGAGTAATTCTCCTCAGTTTTTACTGTGGAGAAAGCCATGAAAACTGGGGAACTTGGGACAGTTAATGGAAGTTTCTTGAGGACATTCTGCATTACGGTCCATGAAGTGCTGAACGACCTAAGCCACATGAAGGTCGATAAATCACCTGGGCCTGTTCTGATATATCTGAAGGCACTGTGGGAAGCTGGAGTAGAAATTGCAAGTGCCCTAGTTGCAGGCCCGTACAAAGCTTTTCAAAAAGGGGTGTGGCATGACAAGATAACAAAACTTTTATGTGAAATAATGTGCACACTGCGCACATCACGAGTGCGAAGTGCAAAGACCCTTGCGGCCAGGGTCCAGGGCCCGCTTAAGGGATTTTAATTCTGAGCCTTATTTTTGAGCTTTTTTGCACTAAATCTATGACCAATATTTCAGAATTAGAATTTGGTTGAGTCACGAGTAATGAGTTGGTGGAATGGGATGATTGGAGTCATTGTTGTCTACAGTTTTAAAAAAAATCAAGAATTGAAGTTGTCCTTGTTTTAATAATCAAGTTGTACTGTTGTAAAATGTTATGTAAAATGTTATAAAGGAGCATGCAGACACCGCAATAAAATACTGTGAGTTTTTGCAGTGAAGAAAACCTTTTTTTTAGAAAATGTTTTGTGTGTTGATTTGATTGCCTGTTACTGTTCGACTGTGTTAGTGTGTGCAGTGCACCTTTAATGGTCCTCCTGACCTAACAACTTCACATCACATCAATTTCAACATGGAATAGTGATGTGAATACAACATTTAGTTCCACTTCAATTTCCATCATGAAGATTGAAGTCAAACTAAAAGGTGCATTTACATTACTATGATCGCTTTCAAACTAACCTATTTTACTGTCATACTATTATAACAAATTTGAGTTCCATGATGACTCATAAACAAGGTCACAAATCACATTTTGAATTCTCAAACACAAAGTGATTGTGAATATTTGCATAGCTGCCACGTTTGAGCATTTCTGTATTTTGATGGCTGAAAATCAGGGGTGGGACATCGATATTTCTCACATAAATGAAATAAAACGTACTACAGACAAACTGGATTTTTGAAATTTATTATTTTGTATGCAACCTCATGTATTGTGGTGAGAGTGGTGAATCTCTGGAACTCTCTGCCACAGAGGGTAGTTGAGGCCAGTTCATTGGCTATATTTAAGATGGAGTTAGATGTGGCCCTTGTGGCTAAGGGGATCAGGGGGTATGGGGGGAAGGCAGGTACGGGATACTGAGTTGGATGATCAGCCGTGATCATATTGAATGGGTGTGCAGGCTCGAAGGGCCGAATGGCCTACTCCTGCACCTAATTTCTATGTTTCTATGTTTCTATGTATTCTCAAATATCAGTATGGAATACTGAAAATCAGTACTACTGAGTTGTGAAACAATTTTTGAATTGTGAATTGTGAATTTATAGTTCTTGATTTTGATTTAATCATATCCATATCATATCATATCATATCTTAACATCTACTATATATTAAAACTGTGTGGCTGTGTGTGTGTGTGTGTGTGTGTGTGTGTGTGTGTGTGTGTGTGTGTGTGTGTGTGTGTGTGTGTGTGTGTGTGTGTGTGTGTGTGGCTGTGTGTGTGTGTGTGTGTGTGTGTGTGTGTGTGTGGCTGTTTGTGTGTGTGTGTGTGTGTGTGTGTGTGTGTGTGTGGTGTGTGTGTGTGGCTGTGTGTGTGTGTGTGTGGCTGTGTGTGTGTGTGTGTGTGTGTATGTGTGTGTGTGGGTGTGTGTGTATGTGTCTGTGTGTGACTGTGTGTGTGTGTGTGTGTGTGGCTGTGAGTGTGTGTGTGTGTGTGTGGCTGTGTGTGTGTGTGTGTGGCTGTGTGTGTGTGTGTGTGTGTGTGTGTGTGTGTGTGTGTGTGTGTGTGTGTGTGTGTGTGTGTGTGTTTGTGGGAATCAGCCTTTGATTCGTTGCGATGCCAACACCACACGCAGAAAACACCGAGATTTTTTCCATTTCGGTAGAGATTTCACTTTTACATCCACATATCCACTCCGGATTAAATTTAATTGTGTTTATGTATACATTTTAAATAAAATCCTTTCCCCCCCCCCCCACAAAAAAATTCAAAATGTTGAAAAAAACAGCTCTCACCCATAGAATGTTGGTTAACATTCCATCGTGTGATGTCACAATGCCCAATGCTCACAGATGTCCATTCGGAATGGATCCATTTACATATGCCTTTGCACCAGCCCCAGCCCAACCCCCCCCCCCACCGCCGCAACCTGTGTCGAAGCGCATCATCACGTGTGCGGGAATAGAGGAAGAGGATTGGGAGTGATAGGGAATGGGAAACAGATGGACTGTCCCTACCCCTCCCCCTTCCACTCTCCCTCCCCACTATTTCCCCTCTCTCCCCCCACCCCTCTCCCCTCCCTCCACATGCTTCCCTCCCTCCCCTAGCCCCCATCCTCCCTCCTCCCCTCCCTCCCCCAAACCTCCCCCCTCCACCCACACCTTTCCTCCCCCTCCCCATCCCTTTCTCCTCCCTTCTCCCACCCCTCTCCTCCTCCCCCTCTCCCTCTCCTCACCCCTCTCCCTCTCGTTCCCCTCCTCCTCCCCCCCCCCATTTCCTCACCTCTCCCCCACCCCCTTCACTCTCTACCCCACCCTCTTCCTCCCCCCCTTTCCCCTACCCCTCTGTCCCTCTTCTCACCACCTCCCCCTACCCCTCCCCCCACTCTACCACTTCTCTCCCCCTTATCCCCACCCCCTCTCCCTCCCCCATCCCTCTCTCTCCTCCTCCCCTCCCCCTCCCGCCCTTCACTCCCCCTGCCCCTTCCCCTACCCCTCTGATCCTGTCCCACCACTCCTCGTACCCCACTGCCCCTCCCCTCCCCACTCTTTCCCCTCTCTCTATCGCCCCCCCCTCTCCCCTCCCTCCACACTATTCCCCCTCCCTCCTCTACCCCATCTCCCTCCTCGCCTCCCTCCCCATTCCTCCACCCTCCCCACATCTCTCTCCTCCCCCTCACCTTCCTCCCCTCCCCCCCCACCCATCTCCCCCCCCCCCCACCCCTCTTTCCCCCCCCCCCTCTCCATCTCCCTCTCCTCCCCCCTCTCCCCCTCCTCCTCCCACCCCCATCCCTCCCCTCTCTCTCCCCCCTCCCCTTCCCTCTTCCACCATTCCCCCTACGCCTCCCTCCCACTCTCTTCCACTTCTCTCCCCCTTACCCCCCCTCTCCCTCTCTCCCTCTCTCTCTCTCCCCCCCTCCCTCCCCCCCCCCTCCCCTCTCTCCCCCCCCCACCCCCCCTTCTCCCTCTTCCATCACTCCCCCCTACCCCTCTCCCCTCTCCCTCCCCACCTTCACTTCTCTTCTCTCCTCCCTTCCCCCCCCATCTGCCTCCCTCCCCCCCCCTCTTTCCTCCCTCTCTCCCCCTCCCTCCTTCTCTCCACCCACCCCCTTCCCCTCCCCTCTCCCCCTCCCCTTCCCTCTTCCCCACCCCCTCCCTCCCCCCCCCTCCCTCCCTCCCCCTTCCACCACTCCCCCCCTCTACCCCCTCCACCTCTCCCTTCCCTCCCTCCCCTCTTCTCCCCTCCCCTCTCCCCCCTCCCCCCTCCCCCCTCCCTCCCTCTCCCCCCCCCCCCCCTCCCCCCCTTCCCCCACTCCTCCCTCCCCCCCTCCCCCTCTCCTCCCTCTCCCCCTCCCTCTCCCTCCCCCTCCCCTCTCCTCTCTCCCTCGCACCCCTCTCCCTCTCTCTCCCCCCCCCCCTCCACTCCACGAATCCCCCTCTCCCCCCTCCCTCTCTCTCTCCCTCCACACTCTTACCCCTCTACCTCCTCCTCCCCACCATCCTGTTCCCCTCCCTCTCTCCCCCTCTCCCACCCTATTTCCCCCCTCGAAAACTCCCCCACCCCTCTCCCCGCTCCCACCTCCCTCTCTCCTCCTCCTTCCCCCTCTCCCCCTCTCTTCCTCCTCCTCTTCCCTCTCTCCTCTCCCCCTCTCCTCCTCCTCCTCCCCCCTCCCCTCCCCCCCCCCCCTCTCCTCCCCCCCCCTCCTCCCCCTCCCATCTCTCCTCTTCCTCTCAACCCTCCCTACCCCTCTGCCCCTCCCTCTCTGCACTCTTCCTCCCCCCCCCTCCCTCAACCAACTCTCCCCCCTCTCTATCCCCATACCCCTCTCCTCTCCCCCCTCCCATCCCACTCTCCTTCCCTGCCCCCCTCCCTTCCTCTCCCCCCCCCTCCACACTCTTCTCCCCCCCCTCCCCTCCCTCTCCCCCCCCCTCCTCTCTCCTCCTCTCCCCCTCCCCCCCTCCCTCTCTCCCCCCCTCCCCCCCCCCCCTCCCCCCTCCCCCCCCCCCCCCTCCCTCTCTCATCCCCTCTCCCCTCCCTCTCCCCTCCCCCTCTCCCCCCTCTCTCTCTCTCCCTCTCCTCTATATCTCCCTCTCTCGCTGTCCCTCCATCTCTCCTTCCCCCCCTACCCCCTTCCCGCTCTCTTTCTCCATTCTTCAATTCGCCCTCTCTCTCCTCCCCCCACCCCCCCCCCCCCCCCCCCTTCTTGCCACCCCCCCCCCCCCTCCTCCCTCCCCCCCCCTCTCCCCCCCCCCTCTGCCCTATTCCTCTCCTCCTCCCCTCCCCCCCTCCCCGCCTCTCCCTCCCTCCCCTCTGCCCCCCCTCTCTCTCCCCCCCTCCCCGCTCTGTCCTCCTCCCTCCCAACCCTCTCTCCCCCCCCCCCCCTCCTCTAGATGAGCCTCCCTGGGCCTCCCCTCTCCTCTCTCCCTCTCCCCCTCCCCCCCCCAAATTATCCCCTCTCTCTCCCCCCCCCCCCTGCCCCCACATGTGTGTTTGGGGGTTGGTTAGTGTGAGTGTGATGCCGCAGCCCCCACCCCACATAAGCGCGCGTTGGGGAAACAGACCCAACGGGTCTGCACTTGGTCTAGTATACCTATTAAAACTCTGTGTGTGTGTGTGTGTGTGTTTGTGTGTGTGTGTGTGTGTGGGTGGGTGTATGTCCTTTTGCATTTGAAACGTATTTCCTCGAAAACCAGACTCAAATATGCAGAGATTTTTACATACTCTGAATTTAACTTATGATTTCAGAAATCCACTTCGCTCTAGATTTGATCAATTATGTCCCCAGATTTTGAATAAAATTGTTCACAAAACATAAGAACATTTTAAGATCAAACTGCTGCACGAGTCACAGTGCTACCTCACAGATGTCCAATCACAATGGATCGCATTTACATATATGACATCACAAAGGGACAGGTGTGGGAGATTGGAACTTCTCCCACCCCCACTCCCCCCTTCTCTCTCTTCCCCTTCCTCTCTCCCTCTCCTCTCTCTCTCCCACTCCTCTCCCTCCCCTCTTTCTGCCTCTCTCCCCCCCACCAACTCACCCTCCCTCCCCCTCTCTCTCCCCCTCTCTATCTTTCTCTCTCCCCCCTCTCTCTCTCCCACCTCTCCCCTCACCTCTTCCTTCCTCCCCCCCTTCCTCTTCCTCTCCCTCTCCCTCTCTCTCCCCCCTCCTCCCCTCTTCTCCCCTACTGCTCTGCTCTCACCTCCCTCTCCTCTCCTACCCTCCCTTTCGCCACCACTCTCTCTACCCCTCTCACCCCCCCTTCCCCTCCCCCCCCTGTCACCCCTGTCACCCATTTCACCCTCCCCTCTCTCTCTCCCATCTTCCCCTTCCCACTCTCTCCCCATCTTCTCCCCCTCCCCACTCTCTCACCATCTCCCTCTCCCTCCTCCCCCACTCTCACCCACTCCTCCTCTCCTCCTCCCCTCCACCCCCCCCCTCTCCCTCTCCCTTGCCCTTCTGTCTCTGCCCGAGTTATTTATGAAAATGTTCACAAATCTGAAATATCTTTAAAAAACCGCTTCTCCCCCTCTTCCCTCCACGCTTTCCTCCTCTTTTCCCCTCTTTCGCCCCACCTCTTTCCCTCTCTTTCCCCCCCCTCTTTCCCCCTCCCCTCTTACCTCCCTTCCTCTTCCCCCCTCTTCCCCCACTCTGCCCACTTCCCCCCCTTTCCCCCCATTCCCCCCCTTCCCCCCTTCTTCCCCCCCTCTTTCCCCCTCCTTCCCCCCCTTCCCCATCCATTCCATTCCCCCTCTCCCCCTCTCTCTCTGCCCCTATTTGGGGTAAAAGAGCGAATAATATTAATGTAATATCAAGGGGGGTGGTTAGTGAGTGTGTGGGGCATGGTTAATGTGTGTGTGTGTGTGAGGGGTGGTTAGTGTGTATGACGCCACAGGCCGCCCAACCCTCCAACCCCCTGCAACCGCGCGTTGAGGGGATGTGACCCAGCGGGTTCCACTTGGTCTAGTGACTCTTAAAACTCTTGGATGTGTGTGTGTGTGTGTGTGTGTGTGTGTGTGTGTGTGTGTGTGTGTGTGTGTGTGTGTGTGTGTGTGTGTGTGTGTGTGTGTGTGTGTGTGTGTGTGTGTGTGTGTGTGTGTGTGTGTGTGTGTGTGTGTGTGTGTGTGTGTGTGTGTGTGTGTGTGTGTGTGTGCAATCACATCTGCTCGAAAAAGCGATGCTCTAACAATAATGTTTTTACATATTCCTGTAGAGATTTATCCTGTGGACTCTGAAATTGCCTTATCTGAAAATTTCGAGCTTTATTTCTCAAGTTATTTATGAAAATGTCCACAAATCAGAAATATCTTTGAAAATAAACGAGCTGATGACATCACAATTGGTCTGTTGTGCACTGTCTGTTGTGCACTGTTTTCCACGCACTGCGAGATATGTCACCCCCCCCCCCCCCCCCCACTTGCAGTTATTTAGTCGCCGCCCACCCGCCGCCTGCTCGCCGTCCGCCCTGCCGCCTGCTCGCTTATTTATTTATTTTATTTATTTATTTTTAAGCTGTTTTTATAAACTTGCCCGTCCATATTGTTTGTATAATATTCAAATGTTCCGTTTTGATATGTACATTTGGAAAAAATGAGCTTGGATATGGCATCATAATCTGTACCCATTTTTTGATGGCTCAATAAAATGTATTGAAAAAATAAATTAAAAAAAGATGATTTTTACTTTTACTGTTTCTATAATTTCAATATAACAAATGTTTAATTATCAAAAATGATGCCTATATCCGTTAACACATGGGAGCTTTAGTACTTACAATCTATCTTTATTACACAAGGAAACAACTTAGTATGAAGATTATTTTATATTCAATGAATGAGTTAGTTAATATTAAAGGATGGAAAAGTATATTCAGCATTTGAGCAGTAATCTTAATGTTTTTCAACAATCACTTACACCTATCTCTCTATTCAGTAAACACTGCCAATGGAACCACAATCAATTCATCAATACATGTGGACTAACTGTTTGCAAACCACCTCCTGAAGAATGTAAGTCATCTCAGAACATAGAATACAGAACAGAACAGGCTGTATAGGAAGAAACTGCAGATGGTGGTTTAAACCGAAGATAGACACAAAAAGCAGGAGTAACTCAGTGGATTAGGCAGTATCTTTGGAGAGAAGGAATTGGTGACGTTTTTGGGTCAAGACTCTTCTTCAGACTGAGAGTCAGGGGAAAGAGAAACCCTGACTCTCAGTTTGAAGAAAGGTCTCGACCCGAAACATCTCCCATTCATGTTCTCCAGAGATGCTGTCTGATCCGCTGCATTACTCCTGCTTTTTGTGCCTATCTTAGGCCCGTCAGACTGTTTGTGCCGTACATGATGCCAAGTCCATCACTTATCTACCTGCACATAACCCTTATCCCTCCATTCCCTGCATATCCATTTGTCTATCCAAAAGTATTTTAAATGCCACTAACCTATCAGCGGGTTTCAGGCACTCACCACCTTATGTGTAAATAACTTGTCCTGCACATCTCTTTTAAAATTTACCCCTCTCATCTTAAAATTTATGCCCTCTGGTACTTGAGTTTTCCATCCTAGGAAAAAGATTACTCTATCCAGGTCTCCTATATTTTTCCATACATATTAATACAATATTTATA